>NC_048222.1:75546364-75783801 GCF_002007445.2 Ailuropoda melanoleuca
CCGCGCCCAAGGCCCAACGCGCGGCCCCGCTGCCCCGGCCGGCGCGGCCACCTGACCTCGCGCCCCCTCCCCCCGGCAGTCGCCCGCCGAGTCTTTCCCCTTCCTCGCGAGGCCCTGGGCCCGCGCGGCCCCGCTCCGCGCGCTTCCTCTCTCCCCTCCTGCTTCCGACGGTCCGTTTTCCCTTCTGCCCAGCCTGCGCTCCCTGCAGCGGACTCCCCCTGGGCTGCTTGCCGCTGCCCCGGCCCGCAGCACCTACCACCAGCTCCTAGGTCCGGCACGGAAAGCGCCGGCGAAGCAGCGGCCATCTTGTGACCGGGCCGCCGCGACCCAGCTGCACCTCCCGGGACCGCGAACCTCCCGTCACCCTCACCCTGGGGCCACCTTGCCGGGAGCCCTTGTCTCCCCAGACCCTCCTCACGGGAGCCCTCCCTCCTTTTCTTCTGGTCTTCCACCCACTCTGTCTCTAGGGAGTCCCTGTCAATCTGACCATGCTCCTTTCCACAGTTACCCTCCCGCTACCATTCACCAAACCCATCGAAGCCCTCAATTTAGTTTTCACATTTGTTGAGTGCAGTTGGTATAGGGAGAAGTACGTTCGTGGCCATGCTAGCTCCAGTCCAGTAGTTGGCCGGCCTCAGATTCCAAGTGGCCTGAGACTTGGCCCCGTGGCCTCCCCACTTCCTCTCCATGTCCAAGAGAAGGGAGAGCAGCCGCTCCGGGGAGCCACTCGGCCAGACCTCCAATGTGCAGGGAACTGACCTTATAAGCCCTGAGTGTCACCTACTCTGCTAGAAGCAACCCCCTCGTCTTCCCCTTTGATACAGTGACATGGTACCTGCTTGCCCCGCGCATGCTTACTGTGGAACACGATGGGCAAGTCTCTAGATAGTCTTAACAATCTAGCTCATCTCTGGGTTAAAAACTGACCTTTTTCCTTAAATTTTAAGCTTAGAATAGAAACTGTCTTACTGTGACTGTCTTCCCTCACCAAGTATAGCACCTGGTAAAGTCAAAAGTATTTTGAGTTTAGCAATGATAATGTAATATTGAAACTGAGATCCAAAGAAACAGGCAATCCAGTCTTAAGAGTTACTGTGGTGGGCAATAAGTCATATGTGGTTACACACATTTAAATTAAATAGCATTAAAAATTTGAATATTCAGTTCCTGAAGTGCGCTAGCCACATTTCAAGTGCTCAGTAACTACCCGTGGCTAGTGGCTATCTTACTGGTCGTGGTAGCATAGGACATTTCCATCATAGCACAAAGTTCTTTTGGACAGCCCCTAGCTAAAAGATTAGAAGGGTTAAAGCCTAATCTCCATTAATATAGGTTTATGTATTGGGAGATCTGGGGATATATACTGGAGTCATCCCCTGAATTACACCTTGGAATTTTGACTTAAGGCCATCCATAGTAACCCCAACAAGGCAGGAGCACTTTGGGAGCTGGATTTAATTTGGTTCTGTTTTCTTGGGTTTTGACGTCAGGCTTCCACCCAAGAGAATTGTTCAGATATCCTGAAGAAATTCTAAGTTTAACAGGTAATAAGAACTCCACACTTCTGTCAAACAGAGCAAATCTCTAAAGGTCAAAAATAAACTGGTCCCTGCAGCATAATAGATGTTAAAATTCATCTGGAAGAACAGAAACAGGATAGCTAAAAATAAAAATATTAAGCAAACATTGCAAACCAATGTGAGGAGATGGATTTTTCAATAATAATAATAGCAGTGGAAAAATTACCATTTGGATCTCAAGTTGGAACCACTCCATAATGTCTACTCCTCCCCCACCCCCTCACACCTGCTCCCACATGCACGCTCTCTCTCTCTCAAATAAATAAAATCTTTTAAAAAAATTTATTTTTAAGTAATCTCCATAACATCAAAATAAAGTGAACCTTGTTTAAAGAGTTACATGTAAAAAAGAAAAAAATCTAGAAGAAAATGAAGAAGTTATCCTACTTGGTTAATTGTGGTAACTCCAGAGCTAATATATCCCAACAGATGCTGATGCTCCCTACCCCCCGCCCCGCGATCAAACACAGTTTAGTTAATTTGGATAAGGACTTCAAGGCTCAAAAATAATGAGAGCAGGGCGCCTGGGGGGGCTCAGTCAGTTAAACGTCGAACTCTTCTTGATTTTGGCTCAGGTCATGATCTCAGGGTAGTGGAATCCAGCCCCACATTGGGCTCGACACTTAGCAGAGTCTGCTTCTCTCTGTCTCCCTCTGCCCCTCCCTGTGTGCTGTCTCTGTCTCTCTGTCTCTCTCTCTCCCAAATAAATAAATCTTAAAAAAAAAAAAAAGTAATGAAAGGAATCACAAAAGAATATTGTTTGACTACTTGAAAAAAAAAAAACAAAAGGCACAAAACCAGGAAGATATTTGCATCTCTTAAGTCAGGATAAAAAACTTTCACTACAAGTATGGGCAAAGGCCATGAACAATGAATTTATAAAAGAATAAAAGGCACTAAAGAAAAAATGTTCAACTTCATGAGTAATAAAAAATTCAGATTAAAACAAGATGCCATTTTTCACATAGCGAACTGGAAAACATTTTTAAAAGGTGACACTGTTAGGGAGCACCTGACTATCTCAGTCTTCAGAGCATGCAATTCATGATCTTGGGGTTATGAGTTCAAGCCCCATGTTGGCTGTAGAGCTTACTTTAAAAAAAAAAAAAGTGACACTGTTGGTAGAATTACAAATTAACACAACTTCTCTGGAAAGGGATTTGTCAGTATCAGTCAAAGAAGAGATTAGATATGCCTGATGAAAAGATTCTCTCAACAGCATTAGTCATCAGGGAAATGCAAAATACACCATACTGAGATACCACTTCACTAGCTGAAACTAAAGATTCTCAATACCTACCGGGGTGCCTGGCCGGCTCAGTCAGCAGAGCACGTGACTTTTGATCTCAGGGTAATGAGTTCAAGCCCCTTAAAAACAAACAAACAAAAAACAAACAAAATACAGCAGTTAAAAAAAAAAAGATTATGCCAAGTGTTGGCAAGAGTGGGAGCAACTGCAACCCTACTTCCTTACTGGTGGGGGCGTAAAATGCTAAAACTACTTTGGAAAACAGTTTGGAAAGTTCTTATAAAGTTAAATATACACCTACACTAGGACCCAGTAATTCTACTCTTAGGTATTTTACCTGACAGCCTTGATTATCCAAAGAGTGAAATACTACTTAGCTAATAAAAGAGAAATAATTACTGACACAGGCAACCGTATGGGTGAATCTCAAAAACACTGTGAACGAAAGAAACAAGATACAAAATAGTACTATATGATTTCATTTGCATAGGAAAATGGTTACATGAAAAATGATATTGGATGGAGCATTATGTATTATGAAAAACCAACATATTTTTATTTGTTTTTTTAGTAATCTCTACACCCAATGTGGGGCTCCAACTCACGATTCCAAGATCAAGAGTTGCATGAGCAACTTCTGACTGAGCCAGCCAGGTGCCCCAAAAAGCAAACATATTTTAGATTACAAAGATACTCGGTATCATCAGAAAAGCCTCAGGAAATAATGAAGAGTGAAAAAGCTAGACTATAATAATGTACAGTATGGACCCCATTTGTTAACAAACAAATGTATACATAAAAAGGCTAGAAGGAAATACTAACATATTTGTACATTCAGTAAACATTAATCAGATGCCAACTGTGCTGGGCACTGCCCTAGGTGGTAGGATACAGTGATGAACTAAAATGGACACAGTTCAAACCCTCACGGAGCATCCTCTGGTGTGGGAAAGAATGTTAACAGTGGCCATCTCTGGGGGTGTGACTGAGAGTGACTTACAAATGAACAATAATTTCTATAGTTTACAAATTTTCTGTGGTGAGAAAGTATTACCTTATAACTAGGTGAAAATAAAGAAAATTTTAAAAAGTCCTCCTTTTCCCCCCAAATCTATCATCTAGGCCTATTTCCAGTATTGTTACCTATTCATTTGGGGGACTTTCTGACATCTCTGATCAAAACCACTCAATGAACAGATCACTCTAATTAAGCTCCTTCCCAAACAATTTTAAATGAATGAGACTTAACTTTATTGGTAGTAGTGATGCTTTTAGTCATGACTTTAACAGTTCCCGGCAACAATTAGATGTTCTATTTCATTGAGCTAATACACCAATCCACCTGGCCAGGGGCTATGGTATTTTTATCTAACTGGTGAATCTGATACTCTTTCTTTTTTAGTTTCTGCATTGGTCAGGATTGAATAAATATTTGAAATCACCAAGATTGATTTGTAATTGGCATTTCTACTTGTCTTTTCAAATCTAGGTTTCCATCTTACAGAGCTTGTAGATTTGATATATTTCCTTATGAAACTCCCTAAGCACTTCATAAACCTTAATTAATGACCAGCTCTTCCGAGAAATAATTATGAATGCTTTTAATTTAACAAATGCACAGGGAATCCTAGTTTCCATTGTTGTATAAAAGTAACCTGGTTTCAGTTTCTATTTGTATGAAGCCATTAAATACTAAAGCTCTGTGTTAAATGCAGGTTAAGAGAACTATAGAATATTTTTTAAGTTACAGTAAAATGAGTGTTTCTAAAATAGCTAATAGGAAATATATCTTACAGGGCGCTTGGGTAGCTCAGTCAGTTAAGCATCTGCCTTTGGCTCAGGTCATGATCCTAGAGTCCTGGGATCCTGCTTCTCCTTCTCCCTCTGCTCCTCCCTCTGCTTGTGCTCTCTCTCTCAAATAAATAAAAAATCTTTTAAAAAAATATCTTATAGCATATAATTTCTAAATTTATATGAAAAGCACTACATAATTTTTAAAAGTAATCTCTACACCCAATGTAGGGCTTGAACTTACGACCCAGAGATCGAGTCCCATGCTTTGCAGACTGAGCCAGCCAGGCGCCCCAATTAGTAATGGACATCATATGTGGTATTATATTTAATTAATATCTTCCTATGAGTACATTTTAATTGATTAAATTACCTTGGCACGGACCCTCCACAGTGTTGAGGTTTAAAAAAATTAATGAATCCAGATAAAAACACAGCCCAAAGCAACATCCTACCAATTTTAATAGCCTGATATCAAGTTAGGAATCTCTTTAGACACTTGTAAGTAAAAAATCCTCATGAAAGTCCTGCTGACTGGTTAAATATGTATTTACGTGCTGCTATTCAGGCCATTTTTGGGGCGGTGTGCAAACCTCTTAGCAGTGTGTTATCCCTTGATCTTCCTGGGAGACCCCAATACTATGAGAACTGTGATATGACAAGGAGCCCCAAAGCTGCCATCATTCCCTATTTTGTTTGCATCATTCCGAAGGAAGAGATAATGGTGACAGTCATTACTGGGTACGTAATACAATCATTTAGGAGAAGAGAATTTCATACCTCTCTCACACCTGAGCCCCAGCATTCCACAGGTAAGATGCCAAGGTGGACGGCACTGGCATTCATCAAGTTGCTTGGGCCAAAAATTTAGAAGGGGGGTGGTTGTAGAGGGAGGTACCAGCCCTCATGAGACATATCCTGTCAACTGACGCCCCCTACAGTCCATTTTCCCACACAACGGATCTTTCCAAGCAATGTAAATCTGATTTATGTCATTCCTGTGCTTAAAATCCTCAAGAGTCTCTTTCTTTCTCCAAAGTGGCCTGACTCCTGTCTACTCTGAACTCAGCTCAAACGTCTTTCAGACATGGTAGCCTTGTTTAAATTGTATAGACTAGATTTAGTACACACTGGCCTCAGAGGCCAAGCTCATTTCTGTCCCAGAGCTCTTGGATTTGCCATCTCTTTCGCTTGGAACATTCTCACAAAGCTGCCTCCTCACTACTTATGGTCAGCTCAAATGCCATCTCCTCTGATCACAGAACCAGTTAAAGCTACGACACCCCCACCACTCTCTCCCTCAATACCCTACTTTATCTGTAGCACTTGTTTCTTTGTGTCTACCCTTACTCCTTAAGGGAGCATCTTTCTCTGTCCTCCTCACTGCCATGTCACTGCCATGCCTAGCCCAAAGTTGGAGCTCGATAATTTGTTGAATGATTGAATATCTTACTCTTGTCTGAAGCAAAAGTTATTAATCTGTGGTGCAAGGGTTTCAAATCATCCCCTCCTCATCTTGCTCCTATAAATAAAATTAAGCTTTTGAGTATACTTACAAGCACTTTGGGGTGTGTGTGTGAGAAATGTTGGGAAAGCATATATTTTTCAGATTCTGAAAGGAGTCCAAACAATGGAATATTAAGTACCACCGGTGTAAAGTTTTAACTTGTAAAGCACGGTCTTATACATTTTGTTCTCATTACATTTATGGAGATAGGATAGAAATGACAATTTCCACCTCATAGATAAAGGCATTGAGGTGCAGTTCACATAGCCAGTCAATAACGGAATTGACACAAATCCATTCTTTTGGCCTGAAGATCTTGTGCTCTTTCAGGTGAAGACAAAGAATCCAGAACCATGGGCGAGTAGTTTTGTTTTCATTCTTGCTCATCTCCATTTGCTTCAAAAACCACTAAACTTAACACTTTTCTAAGGACTTTCTTATTTAAACAAGCATATAAGGGCTGCATGAAGATTTTCAATGAAAAATTATTACCATCAGCTAGATCAAGGCAGTTTTCAAGCAAAATTTTAATGTATGAACCAAAGAATGCAAAATAGTTTTGTTAGGCTAAGTAGAGCATCATTAGGAAAATCGGATTGCAAGAATATAACAAACCTTAAAACCAAATGAAAACAGTGTTGAGATCTCTAATGTTTAGATTTTATCTACCCTTTTAATTAGGATACACAATGGAACCATCTATATTGAAAAATCAATTGAATCTAATTTTTTTAAAAAAAATCAGCTTTTCCAGGGGTGCCTGGCTGGGTCAGTCGGTAGAGTGACTCTTGATCTCAGGGTCGTGAGTTCAAACCCCACGTCAGGCGTGGAGCCTACTTTAAAAAGAAAAAAAAAATCAGTTTTTCCAGAAAAGAAAAATCTAAATTTAATCTCTTTTCTGCTCACACAATTTTCAAGAGAAGGTGGGGGGGGCTGGAAACTGCATTAGCTGGAGAATTACTACAAAATGTTTAAACTATGCAAATTTGGTAGCCTAAGAGATTTCTTCTCAGGCGCCCCATCTATAGGATACAACCAGACACTGGCTTCAAAAGAGTTTGTTTTATTCACCTCAAGAAGTTATAGGAAACATGCCACTTGAAAGAATTTCCTAATCTGGAAGGGTACACTAGATCAAAGGGACTTTGTTCTCCCCCTCCTCACTAGCATCTCTTCAACTAATTAAAGACCTAAACCTTATTTTAAGCAACAACAAAAAGTCTCTATTGAATTAACTGTTTTCCTTTCCCTTAAAACCCACAGGGTTAACATCATGTTTGGAAGGAATTTCCACTTAACTGGCTTGGGTGTCATTCTTACATTTTGCTGCATTGAAAATGTTAGCCAACCAGTGCACACGTTCCTTCCCCTGGGACCTGCCACCCTCCGTGTCCGGTCCCTGCCTCCTGGGCAGCCCCGTGCGCCAGCAGGCAGACCGTGGGCTCAGCCCCAGTACAGCACAGGCCTCAGGCAGCAGGACAAGCCCACCTTCCGTGCTGGCGGTCGTGGACGGGAGAAGGGCAAATTCAGCAGCAGCAGCAGCACAACGGTAGCAGACAGCAACAACCCGATTTTGTGCAGCGAGGGCTAGGGCAAGTTTAGCTCCGGGGTTCGAGAGCGCTCACCCGGGCAGCTGCAGGGCCTGCCTTACAGCCGTGGGCAGTGGACACCAATGGAGACGGTACCGTGGCAGACTGTGACAATGATGGGGTCAGCATCTTTTGCCCTGAGGGCACGTTAAAGACCAAGAGTGGAGCTGGCCACTGCATGGGCCCCCAGAGTGGTCACATCGTTGTGGTCTGCACCTTCCAGCCCGATGGCACTTGGTAGGGCCCCACTTTGTGGCTTCAACAAGAGTGCGATTGCAGTGAAGGATTTCCATCATCATTCCGTGAAGGTGTCCAGTGCCAGTGGAGGGTTCCTTTTCAAGTTTACTCTCATGGGAGTGGCTGTGGAGTCCAGAGGAATTGTGGCTGACTGAGGCACCAGCTGCGTGCAGATATCCGACAGCTCTGGTTCCTTCCTATGCTATACCAACAGTCTGCAGAACGAGGTAGGGCCCAGAGGGACTGGCACTGGCCATGGGTGGTGGCTGATAACCAGAGATCGAAGACCGGTAACTGCCCAGGGCACTGCCTGGCTCACAGAGGCACGGATGTAAGGGTGATCAGTGAAGAGGGTCTGGCCAGGACATGGGGTCAGACCTGGCAGCCCTGAATGTGGGCTGCGGGCATGCCTGCTGCCTTCACTCTCCCCCTCCCAACACCAGGGTTGCAATTTTTGTATCCGATTCTTGCCTTGGTCACTGAGTGGGCCTGGACTGTGGTCCAAGGACCCGCGCAGAGCTTCACCTAACCCCATCTCTCCCGCCAGCCCAGGGCCAGTCTGCCTCTTACTCTAGGGCTTAAGTCCCTCCAGTTGTCCTCCTACCACTCCATACACACTGACAGAGATGGCAATACCCCACTTCTCATATTAAATGTGTACACACCCACAAAGCCAAATGCAGGACAATACATATTTTAAGAGCACATTTCACATTTACCATTACTTCATCAAAAGAGGTCTTGTCAGGGGTCTCCACTAGGAATTGCCTGATGAGCTTTCTATGACGTGTGTAGTATCTGTAAAAACCCATATGGATTATTGCCTGAGTTTATTCTTCGTGTTCCAAAAAACCTATAAGCAAACCACAGGAAAAAAAAATCCAGATCCCAGTGGATCCTTCTTGTCTTTTGACTGCTGGGGTCAGAACACGATTTCAGCTCAAGTCATGATCTCAGGGTCCTGGGGTTGAGCCCCAAGTCAGGCTCCACACTCAGCAGGGAGTCTGCTTGTCCCTCTCCCTCTGCCCCTCCCCCTGCTTTTACTCTCTCTCAGATTAGTAAAATCTTTTATTTTTTTTTAATTTTTAAGGGTTTTTTAATCTATTTATTTGAGAGATTGAGAATGAGCAAGTGAGAGAACACAAGCTGGAGGAGGGGCAGAGGGAGAGGGAGAAGCAGGCTTCTTGCTGAGCAGGGAGCCCGATGCGGGGCTCAATCCCAGAACCCTGGGATCATGACCTGAGCCGAAGGCAGTCACTTAACCGACTGAGCCACCCAGGCGCCCCTAGTAAAATCTTTTAAAAGTCATAATAACATACATGAGCATTAGGATGGGACGCCTTGCTGACTCAGTTGGTGGAGCATGGGACTCTTGATCTTGGGGTTGTGGGTTTGACCCCATGGTGGGTGTAGAGATTACTTAAAAATAAAATCATAAAAGAAAAAAAAGCCGAACATTTTGTTTTCCCACAAATCGAAAGCCCATTGTCCATGTCTTTATTATTTCTTGAAAGGGGTTTTGCTCAAATCAGATCTTAGCATCATTGAATCATAAGAGTCTGCTTTTTGAAGCAAGGTGATAGGAGAAGGGCATTCATCTTCCACCAAAATGTCCTAAGTGGCCTACTTGGTTAAGAGCATTACAAAGAATGGGCTAAGATCTTAGTCCTAACCTCCTGAAGGACTCGTTTACTTTGCTTAGCTCTGTTCTACATGCACCACAAATTCAACTCTCAAACTTGCTTCCAAGTGAAGGAGGACCAGGGGCACCCGGTTTGCTCAGCAGTCATGAGTTTGAGCCCCACATTGGGCAGAGATTACTTAAAAAAATGAAACTTAAATAAAGGAGAGCCAGGTAGCAAGCCATAAACAAAACCAACACCAAAGACAGAAAAACTCCAAACAGTTGCCAGTGGCAAAGAATTGTTTTCGCAGACCTTTGAGGCATTTCATTTGGTTTTCTTCATTCGTTCCTCCTGTGTGGCAGGTGCTGACATCCCAGCAAGAAACCAGATATGGCCTCCGTCCAGGAGGAGCTCAGTGTATGAAGGCAGATTACTGCACAAGTCCAGGACTGGACGGACGTGCAGGGAGGTGCCAATGCCAGCCTGGGAAGGCACTCCACAGGCGGCACACGCCAGAGAACGGACAGTCGTTTTAACTCCAGCAGATGGTAGCCCCACATAGTAGCTAGTTAACGCACTTTAGAAGACCGGTATGAGCTACTTAACATACTCCTCTTGAGTTCTAAATAACGGAAGGACAGCGAAAAAAGCATTTGGGAATCACTAGAGTAGTGGTAAGATCACATCAATTCTTTTCCCTTACTGCTCATTTTTGTTGTGGAAGGAAAACAACTGACCCCTGGCCCTGGGACTAAATTGAAATAAGAACAGGTTTAAAATTTTAGGTCTCCTGACAGGATTTCCCCCTGTAAGACATACAGGAGATGCGGTTCAAAGGAACTGAATGCACTCCACAAGTTTCATTCAAGTCGTGGACGTATACGGGCAGAACAGCGTGGATAGGTTCTTGCAGTGTGCGACATCACTGACGCCACAGGCTCCATCGAAGAGAAATCATTTTCTTTTCATTTTTTAAAAAAGATTTATTTTTAAGTAATCTCTACTCCCAACGTGGGGCTCAAACCCACAACCCTGAGATGAAGAGTCGCATGCTCCAACAACTGAGCCAGCCAGGTGCCCCTAAGTCATTTTAAAGTGAGCAGGTTATGATACGGAAGGCTCCGCCTAAATTCCCCTCTCCAGGGTGTGCCCGAGCAGGAAAACAGCTTTAGACGTCAGTGTGACACTATCGCCACCTTGTGTTCCCCAGGCTCCATTAGACCCGCATTCCTGTAAAAGATCACACTTGGGATTCGGCAATACAGAATATAGCTTTATTTATAGAATCTTACAAATAAAACATTTACCATCCACATAAGTTATTTTCTTTTCTAATTCATCCTCATAACACCTGAGTTATTTAAAAAAATACTGTGATGGAACTGCAGAACTGTAAAAGGAAAGATGAACAACAAAATCTAACCTCTTTTGCAAAACTCAGACAGCTTTTTGTTTTTAAGCAGACTTCCAGAATACTACCATCTCTTTGTAAGAGGACTTACTAAAGACAGGTCCTAGGATACCCAAACAGAGATGCCCTCTCTTTTAAACCCAGGGTGAAGGACCAATGAGGGAAAGCCCCACGCTGACACTAGACACAAAAGATATTAACCGCCTCTGGGGGCAAGGACAGAAGGCAACCTGCCCACCAGGGCAAGAGTAAAAAGCAGCGGAACCCCCGCTCCTGGGTCACTGCTCCTGCAGTTAGGAGCTGGTCGCCTGGGGAAAGACGTGGAAGACGCTAATGCCAGGGGTGAACAAGTTCTCAAAACTTGCTACGTCTCAGACTTCTAATATGTACCAATGCTTAAAACAGCAAATCCAATACTGAAAAGTCAAAAGGGAATCGCCACATGTTCAATGCGTGAGGCGAATCTGCCGCCAGTGGCAACAGACACTCAGCTGTACTACTCGTGTGCCTCCACCCCAACCAAGTTCCAGCCAGGACTGGCCTCTGGACCAATTACGGTTTAAAGAGAATTTCCCTTTGAGGCAGCTGTCTATGAAAGGAAAGTTCTTAATACAGATGTGCATGAAAAGGGAAAGCACCCTAGTACTTCATACTTTTTAAATTTGATAACAATTACATTTTCAAGCTCTTCTCCTAAAGCTAGGACCCACTAACTCTAACTTAGTATTCTACTCTAAGAATGGTATTGTAAGGAATGGCAGGTCTACAGGGAATGCTAAAATTATAACTTTCATATAGCCATGTGAATCAGGGAAAGAAAAGTCTTGGTAAAGTCTCAAGGTTTGAGTGTTATTTGCTACTACCTCCTGAAAGCAATGTCAGACACTGAGAAAAATAAAACAGAAAAGACAAAGAACTGTTTTAAAACAGTAACGACAATAAAAATAATGATAATATAAAAAGTTAGATTCCAACATTCAAGGAATTGGTTCTTTGGTAAAATTGGACCATAATCCTATCAGGAGTCAGTCCTGATATTTACTCTAGAATCTTGAGAACTCAAGTTTTCCTTCTTCTTCAGCCCATTCTCAAATCTATCCAAGTCAACAGGCAAGAGAAGGAGAAAAACTTATGAAGCATCGCCAGCAGTTTTCCTGCTCATACTCTATTCAAGACTATTCCTGGTTTGAGGGCCATTTCCCAAGAAGAAAAAAAACACCAAAACACAAAATAGACATGGTTTTTAATTACTGTACAGTGGAAAGTCTTCCTGTGTGAGAACAGAAAAACTCACAGGTGTTGGCCATGACCAGCACTCGTCAGTCACGCACACAAATCAGCTAGTGAACGTAGCCCCTGGGCTGCAACTGTGGGCACCACGAAGAAAGGCTTCTGGAGAGACTGGCTCCCCAAAGTGGCTAAAGAATCTCACATTATCAATATGATAATAATAAATCAATTCACCTAGTGAACCTGGAGATGAGCTCCCCTTGAAGCCACCGTTCTGAGGAGAGGGCTCCACAGTGCCTGGGGCTGGCCTACAGTCTCAAAGACAAGTCTATCAATCCATCCTCTGAAGTGGGTCAGAGCAATTAACGGTCAGTTCAGTACAGGATTCGCCCTTTCTCACTTGGGGTGAGGGAGGAAGGGCAACCTAAAACCCACTCAGCATCTCATCAGGAAGCCCCTGTCCAGCAAGCACTGCAGTGCCCATCCTCCATCTCAGACTTCCATTACTCGTACTTTTGTTTATGCAATTAACTCCTACATTGTGCCTGTACCGAGTCCGTTTCCGGCCACCTGTGTCTAAGAAGAGCCTGAACTGCACCCAATTCTGCGAGGAAATGCGCCACTTTGCGGCAGAAGTGCTGGCCGGGGCGGGGGGGGATTTGTGTAGTCTCCCCTCTGATACAAGACTGTAAATGTGCTTCTAGGGATGCAGATAAAAAGTCTCTCAGAAGATGGGAGAGGGGAGGAAGGGGAGGCGGAAATCACAGCAAAACCAACGGATTTCTTGCAGGTCTCCATTCTCCGCCTTCCATTCTGTCAGTATTAATGTGAAAGGGGAGGTGGTCCAGGCGACTGACCGTGCGGAGCGAGCAGCCCACCAGCGGGGAGCGCCGGCTCACCTGTTCGGCCACCACACACCAGCTGCAGCCACATCATCATCCAGCACTTCTGCCCCCCCGCCCCCCCGCCTGGGGTGATCCTCGCCACCTCTCTTGCCCTATAGATGTGTTCCAACTTTCAGTTCTCATTGAGAAAACAGGCAACTGGACAGACTTTGAAAAAATAGGAGGGATTGTTGTTTCCTGTACTTTTTCTCTGGAAAAATAGGTGAATTTATTTCAAAATGGGTCATCCTGAGGTCCAGGACACACATTTAGATTCATGGGCCCTGAAACAACAGACTCACCTAATAATACTGCTAACGAAGTCACGGCACTGGCAGTATTTTTGCATTGTAGGGCAAGGACGCAAAATCTGTCGGCGCTGGTTTTAAGAGAAAGAGGCCAGGGTAGCCAGAGAAGAAGTGAGGCTTGCCCGCTAAGGAAGCCGCATTCCAGTTGCAGGGTCACTCTGAGAAAGAAGGGGGACGGGAAGGAGGCACTACCTAGAGCCTGGTTGCCACGGCAGCTTATTCCTAGGACAGAGCGTGTGTAAAAACAGCTGACATTTGAATGCAAGAGTACAGTCCATGTCACAGTTTTTAATACAACCGCCTCTTCGGAGGTGCGTCGTGGGTGTCGAGTCCTCAGGCCAGGGACCAGGCGGCGGAGGGCCAACTTCCAATCCTGCCGGCTCCTGGCAGGGCCCTACCCAATCTGGATCTGTCCTGAATACATAGTGAGGACCAGCATGATGGTGAAGCCAGTCAAGAGGCCCAGGTTCTGGATGACAAAGGGGATCAAGACACTGCCGTTCCTTTCATCCTCTTGGCACACCTCATTCATCTCAGGGAACTGAGAAAGAGTAAAAACCAGAGAGCTGCAGTTCCTTTTTCAACCTGGGCAGTGTAGGACACTTCAGTGAGAGAGACGGGTCACACTGAATCATCATTATAACACCTAGCCCTAAGCACATTTAGATTAGAACTTGAACACAATAATCACCATATAATAAAGGGTTACAATGTAATGGTATAGATCATTATGTTATAATCGTTCTAGAGAGACAATATAATTAACATATATGTATATCAGACAGAACTCGTTCACAATGACAAATCAGCAGCAATAGCCTTACCAGCTGTGGTCCAAGGTGGCTACGGCTACTTTTCAACTAAGAGAGGTAAACAAGTATTTATCCGTGCATGGAGCCCTGGATAGGTGTAGATGCTAGCTAAAAATAACTGCTCTGATAAAAATCAACTTTTTTTTGTGGACTTGAAAAACACTTCAGAAGATTTTTTTTGTTACCAAAATGCCGCTGCCCTGTCTTCAGGAAATGAGCCACTATGTGGGAGCCAGAGCCTGGAGCTATGACATCACTGTGACTCAAGGACCCCAGCTGCAGGCCAGCAACGTGGGTGACCATGAGCACAGCTCCAAATTTGATTAATGCAAGCAGAAGACTACCCTCACCATGGGAGCGCTCCCCCACAGGAGGAGAGAATCTAAAATGTTTCCAGGGAGTGAGGAGGGGTCATGGTGGTCAGCACTCTCACCATTGCATCAAAAGTATTATTTCCAAAGGATATGGGAAATCATTCATGTGAACATGCCAGAGAACATGTCCTGTCAACAAACAAGAAAAGAAATCACCCTGTTCTACAAAAGATGTAACCAATCAGGTATTTCATTAGCCAATTCGAAGCTACTTAGAAGGGTTACGCGAAACGTTAGCAGGTATGAGACCACGAGCGCTGCCAGACGCTGCCGAGAACAGCAACACCTGTTACAAGCCTCAAACCTCAACGCATCCTTTTTGAGCCAGCAATTCGAGTTCTGGATAAGGTACATCGTCTCACCAAATAATACTGCCATTGAAAAGGATGCTTCTAAAGAGCATGCAACATGAAAAATGTCTAGGATATATTAAGTAAAAAAGGAAATCTGAACATAAAATTGTATGTTCAATGTCCGTTTCCTTTCCCTCCTTCCTTCTTTTATACGCATCTATTCTGTAATACTTAAGTATTTAAGGGAGGACTTTGGAGAGTTGAGGTTAATCCTTTTCTTTAATAAGACATGCTGGTAAGTTTTTTGTCCTTTAAAATATGTCCTCTTAAAAAGCACTGAACTGGGGGACGCCTCAGTGCCTCAGATGGTTAACTGTCTGCCTTTGGTTCAGGTCATGATATCCAGATCCTGGGTTTGAGCCCCAAGTGGGGCTCCCGGGATAGCGGGGAGTCTGCTTTTCCCTCTCCCTCTGCCTCTCTCCCCTACTCATGCTCTCTCTCTTGCTCTGTCTCAAATGAAAAAAAAAAAAAAAGAGCAATCTTTAAAAAAAAGCACTGAACTATACACTTAAATACATGAATTGTGTGGTATGTGATTCCTCAATAGAGCTGTTATTAAAAACAAACTCACTCATGTCCTCTCAGTTCCTCCCGTTCAATGAATAACCCGGTCCCACTTTGCCTACATGGCATGAACTATGGGAGACTTACCATATCAGCCAGAGCAATATACAAGAACATTCCTCCAGCCAGTGCAAAGATCCAGTTGGCAGAGAAGTGGCTGCCAGCCAGGATGCCAAAGGCCAGGCCCACGTAACAGCAGCAGGCAGAAAGGAAGTTGAAGAAGAGAGCCTGCTGGATACTCATCCCGGCATTGAGCAGGATGACAAAGTCTCCTAAGGTGGGACAACAAGAGGGAAGGGCGTGGAAGAGTTACGCTAGGTCACAGACAGAGAACACTGCAAGGACAAACTGCTTCCACTACACATAACCTCTGGGTGAACAATCAGGGCAACCTCGGACCTGAGATCGCAATGACAAGTCTAAGGCACCCCTCCTCTTTACGTCTAGGAGCTGTCTCATTTACAAAACTAGCCCTGAATTTCCAGCCTGACACTGAAAATAACGCACAAGATTTTCAACTCAGATAAGCCACTAGCAATAGCCTCACTGCTGTTTTGATGGATGATGAAATAGAAGGAGCTTCTTTCCTCACAACTACACTGAATGGTATTTTCAGGAAACAGAAGTGAGACTGAGAGAAGTTAAATAATTTGCCCAAAGTCACAAGCCAGTAAATAGTCAATTCCAGGACTTGACCTTGAATCTCTTGGCCTTCGGCAGTCTGGGCCTTTCACACTCTTGCTCTGATAAAACTAAGGACCTCCTAACTCCTGGTTCATCTACTTCTTCCACCCACCTGACCTCTAACAGATATCTCAACTTTTGGAAGATTAATAGGATGTAAGATATAACCTTAAAAAAAAAAAAAAGGAGAGAGAGGAAAAGAGAGAGAGAACCTATACTGAACACTTAGAATACTGTATGGCACATAGCGAGTCCTTTTCAGTTTTTGTTCCTTTAATTCTCATGAAAAAGCTACGAAACATTATTATTAACCCCATTTTAGAGGTGAGGAAACTGAGCCACAGGATATGGGGCTACAAGGAAACACCCCTATGAAAATCTCCATCATTTCTGGTGTGCTTAGGTGGCTCAGTTGGTTAAGCATCCAACTCTTGATTTTGGCTCAGGTCATGATCTCGGGGTCCTGGGATCCAGCCCCATGTTGAGCTCTGCTTGAGATTCTCTCTCTCCCTCTCCCTCTGCTCCCCCACCCCCAGCACTCTCTTTCTAAAATAAATAAATAAAATCTTAAAAATCTCCATCATTTTCAATGATCAATTTCAATTATTATTTCAACTGTTAAGAATTAGTGGTTAAGATTTCACAGAGCACACAGAATGTGTTAATCACAATAACATTCTGAAGTCCGGGGGCGGGGAGGGGGCCAGACATAGGAAGGGGTTGTGCCAACAACCATGGCAGCGCAGGTGAACCAGGGATGGCGCAGTGCCAGCACACTTACCCAGCTCATGTGGGAACTCCTCACAGAGAATGGCCACTGAGGTACTGATACCTTGGAAAACAGACACGGTGAAGGAGGCACCGATAGCCAAGCCATCGATGAAATTGTGGAGGCCGTCACTCAGGGTGATCATCCAGGCCAGAGTGCCGATATGAGAGTAGCGGATGCCTTTCAGCCAGTAACAGGCACTCTGGGAAGCCTGCAGGTCCTACAAGAGAGTCCACCCCCATGGCCCCCAAGTCAAAGAGTGGAGGATGGACCTTTCAAGGTAGACCTGAGCCATCAAGGCCCTTACTAGTTAAAGGCTCCCACCCAACAGCAGATGGCCCACTGACCTGGACGGAGAGTGAGCCCACGATGACCTTCTCATCCATCACAGGGGCCTTCCCATCCAGCTCGCTGCTGCAGTGCTGAGGAATCATGTGGTCCAGATCCCCATTCTGCAGCTTCTCAGTCACCCCCTCCTCCTGGTCCTTCTTGGAAGGAAGCGTCTCAGAGGCATAATGGCTATGTCCATGATGATGCTGGAGGGACCACCAGGAGGGATCAGCATGACACTCACCCGAACCACCAAGCTTCCTGAGCACTCACTTGGGGAAGGTGCTCCCAGCACTGGGAAGACCTCCTCATTCCCACCATCAGAGAAAACACAAACAGGCAATACACACAGAAAACTAGGGAAAGCTGTTGTAGAAAGCTGAACCAAGGTGAATGGAAGGGCTTGGTGAAGGACAGAAATCAAAGCAGTGACGACCTCAGGGCCAACACTCCTTCCAGCAAGGTGGCCCTGCCGGGAAGGTTTACAGCTGCTCCTTTGCAATGGCTAATCTGATTCCATTCCTCAGCTCTTTAGAGGATAACTGCATGCCAGGCACCAAAGACACCTTTTTGGAGCTCTACTGCAGTGAGCATCCAGCTTCTTTGTGGTGGTACTTCCTACCCAATGACTCTATGTATGGAGCCCCTCCCTCACCTCTTACAGGTACAAAAGGTATATTAAAGAACTGATCTCTAATGAAACAAGAGGAGAAATTGCTGCCTAGCAAAAGGCACACAGGCCGGATCTGGTTTCTGGTCTGTCCTCACCCTTTGCTAACATCCTCGTGAGGTGACATGGGAGATCTACTCCTGAAATCTGTCCACAGCGGGGGTGGGGGGTGGGAAGTGGGAACAGCAGGTAAGTTCACTGCACCGTTGCTCAGATAACCCCACTACCGAGACACACAAAGGTTTCTAGGATGGATGCTTCCCCTAGAAGCACCGCCTTTCCCAACAATTAGGCCTCACCTCATTTTTCTGCTTAAGAAGCATCTTCAAGATCTTCTCTGTGAAAAAGAAAAGATAAAAGCCCCCAAACACCACTGCAGACTTGGAGACATAATAATCTTCCAGAGGGTTGAAGCCAAAAGCCTGTGGACCCAGGAAAACAAAATGAGTTTAAGAAAATAAAAAAAAAAAAATTCTTCACGGGTCCCCTCTCATCTCTTAACCACTTCCTTGATTCTAGGAAAGGAAAGAGACGTACTCACTGGGATAAGCTCTGCCACCTACCACTTCCTTCCCTTTCCAGCAAAACTGAACCCCTGACTTGCCCTCATGCCACATCATCAGGCCTGTAAGGTTCTCTCTAGCTTATTTTCTGATGCAAAAGATAAATTCTCTTCAGAATTTTACTCTCAGGAAGAACAGCCTTGGATATGGTTTTCCACTTTTAGTAAAGACTCTGTCTTCATTTTTCCTGGTGCTTTGCTCCAAGGGCAGAATCTGCCCACAAACTCCATACTTAAGAAGATGCTTATGTTTATTTTCATCGTTATCTGATGTCCCTGGCTGATCTGCCTATAAACACAAAGAGAGATGGTATAATTACACTTTCTAAAATGGGAAATCCATTCCCCAATTAAATAGTAAGAATTGCGGCATCTTCCTGACCACAGACCTCCCGGTGACCACAAAGCCAAGAAAGCAGACTGTGCTACTGCACATGTCAATTTGGGGGTGGGGGTTTGTTTTGGGCTATTTCTGGAAACTTCACTGATCCTGAGGGGAAAAAAGAATCTACTGGGAAGAGGACTGGAGCAGGAATCAGGAGAATTCCACACTCCTGCTCCTGATTTGTGGTGAGGCCTTGGGAAACGGGCCGGTGACCTGCTCCATCTTCTGACAGGAAACAAGCCTCTTGAATAAATCAGCCTTCTCACGAACAGGTCAAAGATGAAAGTGATCCTAAGTACCAGGAACTCTGGGCTACTTGAAAGGTGAGTGTTTTTTCTTTCTGTTTTAAACAGGCAAATTGCATCTCTACTTGCTTGTATAGTTTCCTCAGAGATGTAAAGGTCAAGTTCTAGAGTAGTAATGAGACACACAGGCCGTCTTTCCAGGAGAGACAAATCATCTTAAGAAGAGTGGAGTGAAACCGTCAACTAACAGTTCTCCACAAAAAGCCACAAAGATGGCAGAGTACAAAAGCATGGCACTAGGCGTTATGAAACCCGGCCTCCAGCATATGTGCTCTTGTTTTCTGTTAAATGGGTAAAACATTACTTGTTCTCTAGACATCAGTTGATCTATGAATCCACTAAGAAGACACAAAACTACATCTTAGAAAACGTAAGCATCATCTTTGTGCTTCAACTCTGGCTCTGCCCAGGCCTGTAAGACCACCTACAAGGAGACGCCTCCTGCTTACTGTCATGAGTGGGACCACTGCAGGGATTAAACCAACTCAGACGAAGCTTCTCTAAGGCTGCGTGCCAGACTTGACAAACACTAAGCTACTCCTGTTCTATGGAGATTTTCTCGTTAACATAGGCAATGGGACAAAGGTGCCGTCCGTGTATGTGGAACCAGGCTGTCTTATTTAGATTACCTTTGCCCCAAGACAACCTCCCGCAGAGAACAGATCTTTTTATCGAGACCTATGGATTCTGTTGTTTTTGCTGTGTGTGCCGCAAGCTCCAAATTGGGAGCCATCAAGTGTTCTAATTACACTCTATCCTTTCACCCAGCAGTTAGAGAGCGTGTACTAGGCACCCAGGGCTTTACAAGTATTAACTCACGCAGCCCTCACAACACCATCATCTCCCCTATTTTACAGGAGGAAACAGAAGCACAGAGAGGTTCAGTGATTTGCCCAAGGTCCCTGAAACTTGTTGAAGGTGGAGCTGGGATCCCAGCCCAGTTCCCGAACCTATGCTATGTGGCCTCTCCTCAGTTGCGGCTCAATCTCAGCTTTATTTTCCAAAAGAAAAGAACCTCCTTCCTACGTATGCCTTGTGTCGAAGTGGAGGGTTCTCCCACTGTGCCCTGCAGTCCCACCCTCAGAGACTGGCATGCTCCTGTGTGAGAAAGCCCTGGCTTGTCATACCTCGGGGATGAGCTGGAAGAGGGCGTTGGAGTAGAGGGTTCCAATCGCCAGAGCTATGAAGTAGAGCAGCAGCCTCTTGTAAAAAGTCTTCTTCATGAAGGGCACCACGCTGGCCCCCATGAGGGAGCAGAGGGAGATGACGGTCACACAGAGGAGACCATATCCCCACACTGCCGTTGGGGGAGAGCCAGCCCCACCCAGGACAGGGAGAAGGGCAAGTGCCCCGTTTCACAGCAACCACCATTTAGGGGAAACATGGGGTGGGAAGGACGGGGAGGCAATGAGGGCGGTTTGGGTGGATATTAAAAAGGAAACAAAAAAGAAAAATCAGAGAGACAAGTAGGGAGGGAGAGAGAAACAGAAAATTTGTTAGTGATTCAAGTCTGATGAAATTTCCTTCAATCAGTTCAGAAGAAACGAGGAGGAATTCAAGGTGGCCTTGGAACCCCATGGCTCCTGCCCCAGTTGTTGCCTTTGGTGGCCCAAGGGACACCTGGGGGCGCACCTGCCAGCTGGTGTGGCTACAGGGCGGGGCGAGCCTCGTCACACAGCAGAGGTGTGCTCATGCCTATCCACAGGCTGCCCAGGGCAGACTTTAGACTCAAGGGCTCTGCCTTTAATAGGAAACAAGATCAGGGGGACAAAGAAAGCTCATTGTGCTGCCGTGTTTGCTTTTCACATCCAGACCACACTGTACAGACACATCCAGTACCACCTGGACTAGGCCTGGCTGGTGCAAGATTCAACACAGTCAGATGTGCAGGGCAGCGGGATGAACAGGCAAACCCAAGGCCCATCAAATTCAGTTTCTTAACTTCTCAGGGTTTTTTGTTTTGTTTTTTTCTCCCAAGTTGTTTCCATTTGCTCTGAGAGCGCTCCAGCATAGAGGACAGAGTTCCAAGGTCACCTTGTCACAAAAAAATATTTCCTCTGTCATTTCCCAGGGTCCCACACTCCAGGTAGGATGAAATGGAGCCAGGACAAGGCACGCCCCTATGAGTCACAGGGGCGGAGCACGTAGAATTATTATGTTCCCATTCAACAGGCAATACAGCATTTTATTTCAAATCTTTAAAGAATTAATAAACTCAATTTCTGGAGCTGAAAAAAAAAAAAGCCCAAGATGAGGTCTCCCGTGAGAAGTGCTTGTTAGATTCATGTGGGATTTTGAGATAACATTGAGATGGTTCTCTTAAACCAGATTTCGTCTCTCATTTAGAAGGAACAGGCAAGGCCTGGGCACCCCATCGATATCTCTTCTGGGTAAGAGTCTTTCGACTGGGAAAGGCTGGGCAGCCACTGACATGGGCTCTTTTTATGAAAGGCAGCCGCCTCTGTTCCCAAAGGAGGTCCACACACAAGTCACCCCTACTGCATGGGCATAGCCCTGTGTGAGCTGACAAAGTGGGACGACCGTCAACTTGGGTCTTATTTTTTAGCTCCTCAGTAGTCACAATTAAAAAGCAAAATTAACAAATATTTCAAAACAGTCAAGTAAGGGCGCCAGGCAGTCAGTCCTATCCCAGGAAAAAGTCAAGATGCAAGGTGGGTGCCCTTTCCTTTGTCTTGCAATTTTAGTTTCGTTTGTTTTTGTTAAATAGTTTTTGTTCTGTTTGGCTCTCTATGCTAGAGTTATGGCCTACTTGAAAAAAAAAGGATCACTTGCTTTTGAGCCTAATTCTATCAATCAGTTGGTAGCCTCTTTTCCTTCCACCTCCTTCCACATGGGTGATCTCTGGTGGCCACACCTGAGTACTGCCAGGGCCTCTGCTTCTAACAGAGTGGGTATGGAGTACCAGGGCTTGGACAGCAACCACCAGCTGCAGCGCTGCTCCTGAGCCCTGCAAGCTGGGCTCTGGGGAGGCAGGGACCGGGGAAGGGAGGCTAAGAGATCTGCGACAGGGAGGGCAAATAGGGAGAGCCTTGCATCTGACATCACCTGAAGAGGCCACAGGCCAACCTGGGTGCCCCAGGAGCAAGAAAAGACCCTTGAGATCCAGAGTTAGAAGTCATATTTGTGCCCCCTGATATGAGGGAGAAGTGAATTTTCCAGGTGGCAGCTGTCAGGTGCCTTGGGACATGGGTGGGGGCGGGGCCGTCAGGCGGGGGCGGCGCAGCAGCCAGCCGCCAGGGAGAGAGAACGCACGAGTTCTGTTCTACTGCACCTCTGGGATGAGCTGGAAGAGCGCGTTAGAGAGCAGCGTTCCAATGGACAGGGCGATGAAGTATGTGAGCACACGGCTGAAAAATGCTTTCTCCGTGCATGGCAGGACGAGGACTCCCAGGAGAGAGGCCAGGTTAATCAGTGAAACACTGAGGAAGCCAAAGCCCCACACTGTGGAGGAACAAGAACAGACGAGGGCCTCCATTACTGAGGGTGGGGGTGTTCTTGGTGCCTGGGGTGGCCCGTTCAGAATTCAGCTATGATCAGGGCAGAAAACACCAACCCGGCAGTACCGACTGGAGTCCATCTCTGTCTGGGTGCTGTGGGGAAGCCTACAAACAACACAGTGAAGTTGCTACCAAAAAAAGCTTACCTTTTCGACAGAGAGGCAGGTGAAAACAACAGGAAAGTTTAAAAACCAGGGGGGAGTGATGACAACAGGAAGCAACGAGCATCATGCAGGCCGCACATGCTAGGTACCAAGGGGTGGGCAGCGGGATTTCAGAAGGGCACTGCAGGCCCGCGGGAGTCACGGACACTCAGCCATGGGCAGTCCCTGGTGGCTGGGGCACAGGTACTGGGCAGGGCGGGGGAAAGGAGGAGGGGAGCCAAGGGCAGCCAAACTGAAACACCGAGGCATTAGTCCCTTCTAGATAAATGAGAACAAAAATGAAAAAGAGGCAAAAAAAACCACCCCAAACACATCCACGGGCTGGTTCAAAAGCCCAGCACTGAGTTCACCAGCCACGCCACCCAGTCCCACAATACGCCACAGCAGTCGTGGAAGTCGGAAAACACCAGCATCGTCACCCCTCTAATCCACTCCCCCGGTATTGATGAGCTGCTCAATGGTTAGATCTTCCGTGAACAGCACGGGTCCCAGCGTCCCTGTCCCTGCTCACCTTCAATGGCGCTTGGCTTTCCCTCTTCCGTCTGCTCATCCTCCTCGTTCTCCTGGTTCTCAGAGGAGCAGGCTCGGGAATCCAGCTGCTGGAGGATGGTAGGGCAAAACTCCTGGAGCTCAATCCTTCCAATCCGTGACTGGTTGCTCAAGTTGTGGGCAGCAAAGAGGTCTCCAGAACTAAAGCACTGAGACAAAGGGGGAGAGGCAGGAAGCCTCTCAGAACCCAAAATCACATCTCAACCCTTGCAGCAACCGACTCAGGCTTTCAAGAGGAGAAAACAAAGATGGAACCTGTCCAAATCCTGGGGGGTCTGTAGACCCATCTCTAGGGATGAGAGCAAGGTGGTCCCTAAACTTGGAAAACTGATAAATAATCTCAGCGATCAGTCACCCAGTGCAAGTCACACACCTTACACACACCCATTAGTACCTGGCTGCCCACAAGGTCTGCGAACACCTGAATTCCAGTCTTTGTGACCAGGGTGTGGTTTTGGAAAACATGCCTCTATTTGCATACCTGAAGATACAGCTTCATGCAGATACCAAATCTACCTGCACATCACAATAGCCTGAGGAGTTAGTACATTAAAATGCATATTCCAGGGGCGCCTGGGTGGCACAGTCGTTAAGCGTCTGCCTTCGGCTCAGGGCGTGATCCCGGCGTTATGGGATCGAGCCCCACATCAGGCTCCTCCACTATGAGCCTGCTTCTTCCTCTCCCACTCCCCCTGCTTGTGTTCCCTCTCTCGCTGGCTGTCTCTATCTCTGTCAAATAAATAAATAAAATCTTTAAAAAAAAAATGCATATTCCAGATACTTCTCCAGAGCTACTGAGCTCTGGCACCTAAAGAGGAACATCAGTCCCCATGACCATGTATGCAGTATTGACCCCAGGCTGAAGAATGTATTGACAGAGATTAGGCGAGGAAGGAAGGAAAATCTAAAGATTCAGTCTACCGTGGAGAATGTAAGGGCCGGTAGAGGATGTGAACGCTCAGTCCTCTTGGGAGGCGTTAGGTCAGTGGTTCTCACATACCGTTCTTATGAAACACCGCAGTTTTACTTCTAATTATACTTCATACACTGACACATCAGTCTTTATCTGGGTTGGTTTAACATGGGTCAGTCCCTAACAGCCCTTTGGGTGTGCTGACAAGTGAGAGCTTCTGGGCCTACAAAGCAGAGAGCTGGACTCCAGCGACCCCGAGATACTGCCGCTGTGCCAGGAGGCCCTCTGGGGTCACTCTGCATGAGCCTGTGAGGGCAGCCTTCTCCCCAACTCCGACATTACCGCACACCTGTGGCTCTGCACCCAGGCTGCGCGGTCCCTTGGCCACATGACCTTTCCATCCTTCAAGATGAAGTCCCTGGGCACCTATCCCACAAACCTTCCTTGCTTACTCAAGCAGACACCTCACTCCTCCCTCGTCCCTGAACCCTATGAAGACTGTCCAACCCACAGCATGTAACACTTCATTTTTTAAAAAAGATTTATTCATTTTAGAGAGAGAGAACGAGAGAGCGGGGAGAGGGGCAGAGAGGAGGAGAATCTCAATAGACTCCCCACCAAGCACGGAGCCCAAAGCAGGGCTCAAGCCCATGGCCCCTCCCATGACCCCAAGATCATGACCAAAGCAGAAAGCAAGAGTTGGACGCTCAACCGACTGAGCCACCCAGGCGCCCCTAACACTCCACTTTATTATCAGAGAACTGTGTCCTCAGTTGGGTAAGCTCTCCATCTTGACAGCAAACTCTTCACCATGACTCATTTTTCTCTATTTCTCACAGCACTCAGCACAGGAACAAAGCAGATATATAAAGACATTGCTGGCTGACTTACATTTGGCTGCCACAAATAGCCTCAAACTACGATTAGCCAAGATGACATGGAAGAACAAAGAACCAGAAGCCAAAGGACTTAGGTCTTAGTCCTACACTGTCCAGGAACTCGCTGTGGGACCCTTGGCATTTCCTTTTAAATAGACTTTCCACCTACACCTGGAGGGAGTGAGGCTTCGCCTGTGACTGCAGGCAAGGGGCTTTATAACCTGTAAACCCTGTGAGACATGCCAGCTGTCCTGGGAGCTCTGGCTTGCCTGCAGGTGATCCCAGGGCAGCTGGGAGGAAGCCCATGGAGGGCTGAAAATCCCCGCTGACTGATCTCTCCAGTCAGGACTTCAAAACAGCCATGTGGAAGGACAGGAGGCGCTGCTGGGGACCCAGACAACGGGGGAAGAAGACTTGGCCCCTCTACTCTGCCATCACGGCTCGCCTGCCCCAAGTTGCTTGGGCTCCCCATGCCTGACTAGACTGTGACCCCTCAGAGGGCAGACAGTGCTCAGCAGAGCTGAGAGCCTTACCGTCGAGAGGTTCCTCTGTCCGTGCATGGGCTGGGTGACATTGTCGCGGCCCACGCCCACATCCAGGTGGTTGAGCAGGGCCTTCAGCTGCTGCAGGGTGAGGCTGTCACCCTCCCCGTAGCGATGCAGGAGGTCCTGCAGGAAAAAGGCCGCACTGATGCCTGGTGTCCCCGTGGACACAGCGTGAGCTTCAGGAACAGCACTCCATAAGCTGACCCAGGTCAACAGGAAGCAGTTAGGGAAGGCTAGGTGGAGCAGCGTCATGGTGTCAAATAAGCCTGCAAGAAGGAAAAGCAGGTGAGTGAGAGGCTCCAGAAACCCACCCTCTCCTCCAGCTTCCCCACCAGACGCACGGGACCTGGCAGCCTCGCTCCAGACAGCCTCCTCTCCCCTCTGACTCTTCACCCTTCTCTTAACGCCTCTGCCAAGTTTTTGAGAAAAGCCCTTCTTTTCAAAGCATGGAAAAAAAAAATAATGAAAGGACAAATTCAACGGATTTGACTAAATTTAAAAATTAAAAAGTAAAACAACTGTGATTATGGTTAAAGAGTATCTTTTAGAGACACTGAAATAATCACAGATTAAAAGATATCTCATCTGGAATTTGCTTCAAAATAACAAAGGAGGGGGTATTTGCACCGGGACCATAGATAGACAAGACCAGGCATGAGTTAGGAACTCATGAAAATGCTTGATGGGTGAATGGGAATTTATTATACTATTCTAATCTTTTTAAAGTAAGCTCTACACACAACGTGGGGCTTGAACTTAACAACTCTGAGTCCCATGCTCCGCCGACTGACCCAGCCAGGCACACCTATACTATTATACTTTTCTATGTTGGAAATGCTCCAAAATAAAAAGTTGTCTTAAAAACAAACAAAAACAGGGGTTACTGGCTGGCTCAGTCAGTTAAGCGATTAAGCATCTGCCTTCGGCTCAGGTCATGATCCCAGGGTCGGGGGATGGAGACCTGGCTCCCTGCTCAGCTGAGTATCTGCTTCTCCTTCAGCCCCTCCCCCTGCTCATGCTTGTGCTCCCTTGCGTGTGCACACTTTCTCTCTCTGAAATAAATAAATAAAATCTTTAAGAAACAAACAAAGGGGCGCCTGGGTGGCTCAGATGGTTGAGCGTCTGCCTTTGGCTTGGGTCATGATCTCCAGGTCTTGGGATTGAGCCCCAGGCCTGGCTCCCAGCACAGCGGGGAGTCTGCTTCTCCCTCTCCCTCTCCCCCTGCTTGTGCTCTCTCTCTCAAATGAATAAATAAAATCTTTTAAAAAAAATTAAAATAAAAAACAAAAAACACACCAAAACCAAAAACGAAACTACAACTAAAAGAGGGGAAAAGATAGACTGGGAAAAAGTACACCATCAAACATGACAAAGGTTTATTTCTATACTACCTAAATTAGAGAACAAAAATGAAAAAATACTTGGACTCTCTGGTTTGTTAAGAATACACTTAAAGGGGTCAGGGGATGGGCAAAATGGGTCAAGGGGATTGAGAGGTGCAGACTTCCCGCTATAAAATAAGACACAGGGGGGCGCCTGGGTGGCTCAGTCGTTAAGCGTCTGCCTTCGGCTCAGGGCGTGATCCTGGCGTTATGAAATCGAGCCCCACATCAGGCTCCTCCGCTAGGAGCCTGCTTTTTCCTCTCCCACTCCCCCTGCTTGTGTTCCCTCTCTCCCTGGCTGTCTCTATCTCTGTCGAATAAATAAATAAAACCTTTAAAAAAAAATAAGACAGGGATGGAAAAGTGCAACACGGGAAACACAGTCAACACCACTGTAATAAGTTGGTGTGGCGACAGGTGGTGAATGTGCTTATCGTGGTGAGTGTGTAACGCATATAAATGTCGAATCTCTGTGCTCTACACCTGAAACTACTATATACCATGTCAACTATACTTCAATTAGAAAAAGGAATACAAACTTACAAGATGGATGGTGCTATATTGCTTATTAAAACAGCAAAACAGATTTAAAAAAAATACAAAACCAAATGTTAGCGAGGTGTGACAACAGGGGAAAGATACTGCTGGTGGCTAGATATAACCAGACTCTTGAAAAGTTGTGATAATAAAAGCGTTTCAGTCCTTTGAACTATTACATCTACTTTTAGAATTTGTACGAACAGAAGCAACCCAAAAATAAAAAAGGCTAAAGGCAGAAAGTTATGGTCAGGCAAATTATATCAATTTCATTGACTAGTACGCAGCTATAAAAATGGAGTTTAATGTTAAGGAAAGCAGAATGATTATGTAACGAAGTTAGGAAGTGAGAAGGAACAGGGAAATACAGGTCTCAGAGATAGCAGGGCTGATGATGATTTTCTTTCGTTAATCATTTCCCTCAGTATAGTTATAATTTAATTAGGGACATAAACACCAGGCTGGGTGGGGGAGGGGGGAATGAGCCTATTTAATCTAGACCCAGGAACCCAATCACTGCAGGCGTTTCCCAGGGCTCCGGCCCGCCCCACAGGGGGTCACTCCACCTCTGGGCCTTTGCTAAGACACAGGAGTTAGAACAGAGTGCTTACCAGCAGGCTTGTTTGCATCCTGGTTCTGCCACTTACAAGCAGTGCAATCTTGAGCAAGATATTTAACCAGAGTCAATATTCTGGAGTCACTCACAGTAGTGATGCAGGGGGGCCCAGCTGACTCAGTTGGTGGAGCCTACAACTCTGGATCTCGGGGCTGTGAGATCGAGCCCCAAGTTGGGTGGAGATTACTCAAAAAAATAAAATCTTAAAAAAAAAAAAAGAGGAATAGTGATGCAACTTACCCTGGCCTTTAGTGTGAGAAAGACCAGGCTTGAATTTCTTTTTCTTTCTTTCTTTCTTTTTTTTTTTTTTAAGATTTTATTTATTTATTTGACAGAGATAGAGAACCAGCGAGAGAGGGAACACAAGCAGGGGGAGTAGAAGAGGAAGAAGCAGGCCTCCTGCTGAGCAGGGAGCCCCATGTGGGGCTTGATCCCAGGTCCCCGGGGATCACACCCTGAGCCGAAGGCAGACTGAGCCACCCAGGCGCCCCCAGGATTGAATTTCTGCATCACTGCTGGACAGATAAGTGACCTTGAGCAAGTTACTTGGGCTCTCTACCTCAGTTTTCTCATCTATAAAACGGGTATACACCTCACTGGATTACTCTGCAAATTTAATGACATAAGCTACGGCAAGTCACCAAGTGCCTGATCTATAGAAAGCACTCAACCAAATGTTATAATGTGATTATAATCATCAGGGTTCCTCCACTTTGACTCCCTCCCAGCCCAGATACTGAGCTGCTACTGGAACTATCAGGAATACCCTCGTGGCTAACTTTGCTGCAGGCCTATAGCACACACATCACATAAGTCCCCCACCACAAATATACCAGGGGACGTTCCAGGCTTTAGCTTCCACACATGGGGCATGCATAGAATCTGGGGACAGAAAATCTCAAGTCTTCAACGGAATGTACTTTGAGTCACACAAAGGGTGGATTAGCCATCAGCACAAATGGCGGTTTGTAAAGTGTTACTTTGAGACTGTAACTCTCAAATCTACACTGAGAACCAGAAGTTAATATAGTGAGCAAGTGGGATCTCAGGCCCAAATGGCTAAAATCCATTGTACAAAGAAAACAGCCCTCTATCTGACCACCCTGTCATCGGTCTGAGCCATGTGTTGTACTGTCAGAGTGAAGGAGAGGAAGGCTGTGTGGATTTAGCCAAGGAGGGCAGAGAGATGAGGAGGACAGCAGCTGGCATCACCAGTGCCAACCCTGCGAAGCACCTGACAGTCATGGATTCCTTGAAGAGAAGTTGGAATGTTTACCCTCACCTAAGAGATGAGGAAACCCCATTTCGGAAATTAGGAAACATGATCCATAGCCAACAAGTCAAGTAGTGAAGCTAGAAATTAAATTCTTCATGAACTGAAGCCAGGTCTGAATGAAAGGAAAGTCAGCACACTCTGAACCACTTCCCTTCTGTATGGAGACATAAAATACAGACCCTGGCTCCCCAAGGAGGTCTGCAAAACCCTGCAGATCTCTAGGCAGGTCTTCCCAGTTTTGTTTTGTTTTTTTTTTAAGATTTTTTAAAAAAAGTAATCTCTACACCCAACATGGGGCTCAACCATACAACCCATGATCAAAAATTGAACGCACTACCGCCTAAGCCAGCTAAGCGACTCAGCTCTCCCAATTTCTATCAGCCCCAACAAGCACCCCAAATCCAGGCATAACATGCACTGAAGACCTGTGCAGGGCACCCCCCGGGTACATCTTAGAGGCCAGGCTGTGTTACAGGGTGCCTTCTTAATAAAACGAACAACGGTTCCCACTTCAGCTATATTTCTCAAATTTATCTGCAGCAACCTCAAAACATTCAGAACGAACCCAAAATCACTCCAAGTGTGAGACGCCTCACAGACCTTTTGCGGCTTTACCTGGATGGGCATTCATGTCCAAGTCAGCATTTACAAAGCATGTGGTCTTTGCCCACCCAGTGGCCCCTTGGCCCCTCCGTGTGGCTGGTCCAGCCTCCTTAAGTGCGAGAGTAGATTCAGGGAGGGGAACCCACTGCCTGACCCAACACTCAGGACATGACCCACCCCCCAGAGCACCTAAAAACAACCACAGGGCAGGAAGAAGTCCTGGTCCAGGGATCTTAGAGCTGCTGAAGACACTTCAAATCCAAGTGACCCTGGCCTTTTGGCAGACACAAAAGGGGAGCTTTCTGCTCCAAAGGAGATTTCTTTTTTCTTTAGCTACCAGTTATTCTTAGGGAAAAAAAAGCTTTACAAAAGTTTACAAAAAAAAAAAGTTTACAAAAGGTTCTTTGGAGGAAAGAAAGGAGAGAGGAAGAGAACACATACAGCTCTCGATGCAGCTGGACGGTGAAGCTGAGCAGGGGTCCTCAAGGTATGGGCCCGGCAGCAGGACGAAGCCCCAACTATTATGGCTGGGGAAATGGGCGGGCCCCAGCAGTCCTTCCAGGGAGCCAAGCCAGCTGCCCTCAAGGACACCTTCCAGAAGCAGTAAGAGAAGCACGCAGGGCAGGACACGAAAACAAGCTGGAAAGAGACAAAGGTTCGAATGTGCCCTTGGCTCAGAGGACCAGGCTCTCCCACTCAAGAGAAGTTGGAGTCTCTCCACTCCTTTGTTCACTTGGCCTGGGTTCAAATAAGTAAATTATTTTAGTGCCTTTAGGTCTGCCTCCAAGGCGCCAGACCCAGCCCTCCTAGGGGGAAGTAAAAAACCCAAGAGAAAGTCAGTGAGAGACGCTTGCTTTCAGACCCTCTGTGAAACTTCAGGTCTCCGTAGCATCTTGGGGACTCCTAAATCAGAATCTCACCTGCCTGCCATCCCTTCACTTGGTTCAGAAGTATCTCATCCTACAAATGGTACGTCTGGGCCGGGGACATGGTGTCACTGCTCTGTCTACCACGCTGCTGGTTTTCTATGCCCACCTCCCCTATCTGAGAGGGGCAAACAGGCGTCTCTCCAGGGTGACGAAGCAGCAACTCTTCCCGATGCTTACTCAATCCAGATGCTGGACCTCCGGACCGGATGAGCGTGGGAGCTGCCAGGCCTCCAAACATCCACTCCCCTCCCTGACCACCAGCTGGCCAGGTGGCCTACCATGCTCACTCTCAGGCCCCTCTGAGCTGAGGAATGAAAAAGGCAAGACCGAATGCTCCAGAGACAATTATTTCCAAGGCCACTGGTAAGCCATAGGAAATGGATGAAAGATGTTTGTAAGCACACCTACCAGGCCTATTCTGTGCCCCCTCAAAGGATGGGTTATATGGGAGTACAATGAATTTCATATAAAGCTAGAACTCAAGCTGAACCATTAGTCAGCTGCAAGTTGAAGGATAGCAGTCAGGGCAAGGGAAGTCTCAACTGGGTTTTTACAAGGCACTTTACTTAAAAATGAGAAAAGGTTGATTGTCCCTACCAAAGCAAGCAAGCAAGAATGACCGTGGGGCTGGAGAGGTGGAAGAGGAGTGTGGAGCGGGAGTGGGGGTTGGAGAGGCCACAGTGATCAATATGATGACTCCCAGAGCCGTTGGCCTCACTACTGGCAGGCCTCAATCACCTTAAGCTTTCCTTTCAACTGTCTTCTTCCCCACCTAAAATTCAAAGGATGTCAAAAGAGGTGTCTAGTTCTCTTATGTTCCTCTTGGGGACAGACAGCAGGGGCTCTCTGAGGAACCTGTGACCTCAAGACATCTAGGGCTCCAGGGCTGTAAGCACCATTGCCCCGACTAACCACAAGGCAATTCCCCATCCCTCTGGGGGTTCTTTCCTGGTCAAGAGTTCACTTCTGCAGAACACCTTCCAACAGACTGGTCTTGCTCCAGTCTCCATCCCCGCCCCATTCTAACACTGGGACCTGAGCAGCCCAATAGGACTGTCTCCCCAGGGCACACTCCCCACTAAGGCTTAACTACAGAGGGGTAAACAAATGCAGATGGCTCCAGGAGAGTCAAGGGGGCAATACTCCTGGCCTCCATTACAAAACCCTGAAATTTGCAAGACAAAGACAAAGCCAGGGGGAGGGGAGAGGGGGGAAGGTCTCGAAGAATCAAGAACCCTGGGTCCAAGTACCAAAGGAAGCGCTGGCTTTGGCAGCAGAAGGACCACCAGACCTGGTGTGAGGAGGCCAATTTGCAGTGACTCCACGCAACGCACTGACCTCATTACGTCTGTTTCCTTAGTTCAGAAAGAGGAAAAGAAACCTGCAGAGTTTTCTGAGTATTAAGAAAGATAAAGTATGTTGAAACGTTATACGAAATAAAGACTTCTGAGTTTAGATGGAGAACTGAAATGGTATTCACAATTTCCCTTCCCTTAATCATTAACATATGAGTAAAACATTAGCCAAAAAAAAGGTACCACGAGCAAGCAAACAAGGAGAGGGGCATACTGTAATATTGTAACTTCAAAACCAGAGGCAGATTAAGAAATGCAGGAGGCATCCCCCATGGCTCATCTCCTAGGCCAGGCCCAGCCCTCACAGCCAGAGTGAGGAGAGGAGGGCGGAGCCAGAATTCTCACTGATCTCCCCCAAATCTGCAGAGGCACACAGCCACCAATTCTTTTTCCTCTCAATTAAGGAGTAGTGGGCAAAGCTGCTGGGCAAACAAACAGGTGACACTGGAACAAGAACAATGAGTGACTCTCCTCTGAGGGAAACTGGGGCTCCAAGGCCACAGACTGAACTGGGGAAATGATCCACTTCCAGTGAGCATTCCTCCCCCTCCAACAGAAGTGGGACACACCTCCTAGATCTGTGGGCTGAGCACCCGCCCCCTGCAGGGGCTGCTACCCACACCCAGAATCTGGGACAGACCCACCTCCTCCACCTCGGCCCTGCACTCACACTGGTGCAGGATCCAGAAAACAGATCTTATTTTAGAGCCGGCAGCGCCCAACAGCACTAGCGTGAAGACGGTGCGAATAGCCGGCAAACCATGCAAAAGACAAAGATGTCAACCCGAAGTAAAACGTAACTCCAGAGAAGCAATTCCTCCCAACCGCTTCACCTAACTGCAGAATAACGTAATCAGAACATTAATGCAATAAAACCAGAGCTCAAAGATGAAATTACAAAACAAAATGACATCAAAGGGGATGTAGGCTTCCTAAAAAAGGAACAAAACAACATCACTAAAGAACCAATAAATAAATTATAATGAACAGAGAACAAATTTCTGCCAGTAATTTAAAATAGAAATAATGACAAAGGAGGGTCTGAGATAACCACAGTGAGTGTAAATGGAAAAGACAGATTAAAACATGTAATGAAGGGGACGCCTGGGTGGCTCAGTCGGTTAACAGGTTAACCACCTGCCTTCGGCTCAGGTCGTGATCTCAGTCCTGGGATCTAGCCCCGGAGCCGCACAAGAGAGCCTCACATCAGGCTCCCTGCTCAGTGGGGAGCCTGCTTCTCCCTCTCCCTCTGCCCCTCCCGCTGCTCATGCTCTCTCTCAAAATAAATAAATAAAATCTTAAAACAAACAAACACGTAATGAGGGATGCCTGGCTGGCTCAGTGGGTGCAGCTTGCCACTCTTGGTCTCAGGGTCGTGAGTTCAAGCCCCAGGTTGGGTGTAGAGATTACTAAAAAAATAAACTTAAAAAAAAAAAATGTAATGAGAAGACAAAGACACCAAACACAGGATAACTGGCGTTCCTAAACTAGAGAACAAGACTGGACTATGAGGTATGTTCAAAGATAAAGGACACAAGTTTTCCCTGAAACGAAAGGAGCAACAGAACCTGAAGACTGAATGCTGAACTTGAAAGATGTTTTCAGGCATCGCAAAGGAACTTTTTCCCTCCAGAATACTTTATTACAAAAATTGTGAAACATATTAAAACTTATCTTAAGTGGCAGAAAATTCAGGCTGCCCTCATATTCCCCAGAGTAAATTCAGTATCAGAAGAAACTCCAACAGTGCTTGAGAGAGAGAGAGAGAAGAACCAGAGACATTGTTCCCAGCTGAGATGTCACACAAATCTAGTAAGGACAACAGGCGGAAATTCTCAAACATGAAAGAAGTCAGAGGCTACAGTCTCCTTCCTAGAGTGAAAAAACAGGAGAATGAAATGCAGCTAATTAATAGAGAAATAAAAATAAAGGTCTCAGGAATGCAGAAACCATGGTAAAAGAACTAATGGTAAACATTAAAACCCTTTGAAAAAGAAATATAAAAAACCTTGGGGGTTATGGTTACAGGACAGAATCTAAGTGTGATAAAAATGGACAATTTACTACTAATAATCAGTGCAATCAAAAGATGAGGAGACAAAAATGTGAAAATGCTAATGTCCTCATCTCATAGCAAAGTAAATACTATCTAAAACGGGCAAGTAATTATAGATATGACTCACAAGGATTTTTTTTTAAACCTCTTTTATGAAATAATCTCTTGGTGAAAAATACATTTCTTTAAAGCTTAATTCCTTTAATTTTACTAGTTTCTTTTCTTCGGTTACATTCAGGGAAATTTTTAAATACTTCTACATAAGCTTATTTATTTCTCCATATGCATTTATCTGTGAGTATGCTGGAAAATTATCCAGAATAGTATTCACCTAATAGTAGTGAGAACTATTTGAGTGGTGGGATTTGGAGTATTCATTTTTTTTTTTTTTTACTTCAACTCATTGCTGTGTCCCAATGGGAGGTGGGGGTAGCGCAATACATGAAAACATGGGTGGTTATTTTTGTAGTCAAGGAGTTAGGGAGAACTTCCTAAGTATGGCACAAAACCTACAACCTGTAAAAGCAATGATCAGTATGTCTGACTACAAAAACTGCTCAGTGTTCTCTAAATTAGTATACTGCCAGTATTCATGCTCACTAACAATGATACAGTCATCCCTGTAAGTACCAACAGACCCAGTGAGAAAACCAGTAGCCTCACAGCCTGGCCCTCAGGTAAATACTGCCTACTGGCTTTCTGGAGTTCCAGAGAATTTTGAGAACAACTACCCAGTCTGCAGCCCTCTCCACCCACCAAATGAACCAAGTCCAAGAAACCACTCTCTTCTGGGGCAAGCTGAAACCCCCTCCAAAGTACAGTGCAAACACTGCAGCTTGAAAGCCAGCCCTCCCCCTCGCCCAAGAGACCCAGGTCTCAATGGGCCCATTCTTCTGCCCCCTCTGGGCTTCTGCTCTCTTACACACCCTAAAAGGATGTCTTCTCTTCTCCCAGTTCCCACTCTCAGAACCTTAGCCTCAAGCTTTGGCTCAACAAAAGGCCACCCAGGGTGGGAGATTTCTGCAAACAGTACAGGAGGTCTGCTGGGGGCGGGGAGGAGGGAGGAGGGTAGAGGGTGGAGGGTGGTGTTACCTAGGGGTGGTGGCCCATTTAATTTGCCCAGAAAACCCTGTCACTGGGAGGAGCAGGATGAGAAAACATTAAGAAAAAAACTAATGGGGACTCAGAAGCAGGGAACAAAATTAGAACCAGCAGCCTGCTGCTCATTGAGTAATATTTACTGAGCGCCCACTGTGTGTGTCAGTGCCTACGGGAGGGAGATTGAGAAACGCAAAGCCTACTGTCAGGGCCCAGCAGACAGCTGGGGAGGTGGGGGAGGCTGGCAGCTTGACTTAGCCACCTGCTGAGCCCTGAAAGAGGGAAATGGCAGCCAGGCCCAGGAGCTGGACCAGGAGGAGAGAGAGGGAGTGCGTCTGCCAGGCTACAACGTTCAGGCCTGGATTTGACAAAGCAGGAGTCTTCCAAAACTAACTGAGTGAGTCAGGCGGCCTGGTGAGTAGCAGCCAGTCGGGGCTTCCCCACCAGAGGCCAGGGTAAGAGTCACTGCTGTTCTCATCATTCATCCATCACCACTTCCCAGACACTCGGTTGCAAAATTCTGACCTGTTGTCCCTTAAGTCCACTCCTGTTTGTCAGACCACGGGGCCTGACATGTGGCTTGGGAAACATGGTGCTCACATCCACCACTTACGTCACCTGTTTGAAGCAAAACTCCCGGACTATTCAAGGTCCAATAAATAAGAAAAATGTGTGATCTCGTGGCTAAATCATCAGACAGCATGACAAGTTGGGCAGACCTGGGTTCAAATTTGGGGTCTGTCACTAACTTACCATGTGCCCCCACCAGCACAATGAAGCTACGAAACATCCAACCTCACAAGGGCACCTGATAAATGAGAGAGCTTAAGGGTCATAACCGTGTGCACTTTAGGACTGTTCCTTCTGTTCCATCCTCAAAGCCCTTGGGCCTATCCCTTCACCTAGAGCTGACTCCTGCCTATTCTCAGAAGGCAGCTCAATGGGGGTGCCTGGGTGGCTCAATCGGTTAACCATCTAACTTCAGCTCAGGTCATGATCTCAGAGTCCGGGGATGGAGCCCCATGTCAGGCTCCCCGTTCAGCGCAGAGTCTGCTTGTCCCTCTCCCTCTGATCTCTCTCAAATAAATAAAATCTTTAAAAAAAAAAAAAAGAGAGAGAGAGAGAGAAAACAAGCAGCTCAATGATCTCTTCTTCCAGGAAGCCTTCTTGGACCACTCTTTGGATACTCTGCTCCAACTACTTTGGATTCCTCATTATCTGGTCTCCCAGGGATCTCTCCCAACAGATTTTTGCTCCTTGAAGGCCAGGAGGGCCCTCCCTTTACCTCTCCCCAGAACACAGTGCCTGGACCAGTGCTGGGCACACAAGGAGAAGCAGCAAATTTCTGCTGGAAGATGTGAAGTTCAACGTCCCTTCTAAATGGTGTTTGCCTGCATCACCCCTACAGTTTGATGAGGAAGAGGAGCTCAGTGTCCCCTTCCAGAGACATTCTGTCCCCCCCAACCTGGGGGGCCTTCAGATATTATCTGAAGTTGGTGGCCAACACCCACTATTGCTCTCTTCTTCTCCAGACTAATCGATTTCCATTCCTTCAATTTCATTTATATTCACTGAACTAAAAGCTAGCTACACCTACCAGACTTTTAAAAACTGAGCGCAAGAGTTCATTTATTCAACAAGTACTCATTGCGTACTGGCCTCATACCAGGAATAACTCTCGGTACTGAGGATGCCTAGTAGCTGTCCTCACAGAGCAGGGAAAGCAAGCAATTCAACAACTTACAATGATGACAAGGGTCATCATGTTGTTCAGGGTTCGGTTAGGCAATTTTTTTTTTTTTAAAGATTTTATTTACTTATTTGTCAGAGAGAGAGACAGCGAGAGAGGGAACACAAGCAGAGGGAGTGGGAGAGGGAGAAGCAGGCTCCCAGCGGAGGAGCTTGATGTGGGGCTCGATCCCAGAACGCCGGGATCACGCCCTGAGAGCTGAAGGCAGACGCTTAACGACTGAGCCACCCAGGCGCCCCCGGTTAGGCAATTTAATGGCTTGGACAATCATGGGAAGAACTGAAGAAACCTACAGCACACTGCAGACTGAGGAGCTCGTCCCCAGAATCACAGTGCAGAGATGGACCACCGAGGAGCAGCTGCCCCTGCTGCCATCAGGTAGTATGGCATCAAGAAGCTGGCTGCTTCAGAATTGATGTTGCCTCTGCCATGATCTACACCAACAAAATGGATGTCTTGGGGTCCATCCTGAGAAAGAGGATATCCACCCATTTAAGACTGGATTGTGTGCAAGCTAATCGGCAAATCCAAGTCACAGTGGGAATTTTAGTGCAAGGATGTCTGGCAAGTTTTTGATTCTTTTGGTAGGTTGGACCATAATTATCCAAAGTAGTGTGCTTGATAGTGAAAGGAGGCACTGGGAATAAATACATGCGGTGAACAGGAGTAAACCACAGGGTGCCCTTGGCATGGATGCCTGGTGACTAACTCCGTGCACACCACCAGCCATAGATCATGACAAGGGGCAGTACAGGAAGCTACAGGGAACACAGTGGGGCAATCAAATCTAGCGTCAGAGGAAGCCTCCAAAAAGAAACGTTATTTTAGCAGAGACATGAAGGGCATGTAAAAGTGGGCCAGGTAAAGGTCAAGGGGGTGGGGTGGAATGTGCTAGAATGTAGCTGCGAAGATGGTGCATCTAAGAACTTCCATGTCCAGTGGGGCCAAGGCGGTAGTCCAGTAGGCCATGTTGAGGTGGCTGGACCTCGTTTTCAGTAACTATGTGATCCGATTTTAGTGTACTTGTCTGGCTACAGTCTGGAGAATGGACTTGAGGTGGGCAAGGACCGAAGCTGGGAGACCAGGACTCTCTCGTGTCTGGGTGGAAGAACACAGCACTCAGTCTGTTCTAAAGAGCAAGGCTTCTTTCTCCTTGCTTCAACCCAGACAGGGGCGCTTTCCCTGCCCCTGAAGCTACTGGCCCACATACTTTTCCATTAAAAAAACTGAATAGGCTCCTAGAGCTAGCAGCTACCAGGGAGGAACAAGCCATATCACTGTCCTCATCACCGAAAGTATCAGAGTGAGTTCAAAAAGACCAACCTACCTCCCGCCATCATTTCCTAAATCAGGTTGAAACAAGTCTGCTCAACTGTCCTGCTGTCGCAGGAGGGCCATTTATAAATGCTAACTCCAACTCCCTGGCAGCAACACTGGGGGCAGAATTTGCCACGCTGACTAGAAGTCTCTTATGTTGTCTTCTTCCCAAAATAGGTAAGAATTATCCTCTGAGCCTCAGGCTCCCTCTGGGAGGTGAGGTGGGCCTTTCCCAGACAGTGAGCCTTTCTAAGACCCTGAGCTACAGCCAGCAGAGGCGGGCTTGGTTTCCCTGGTGCAATGAACCTCTCTCTACTAGAAGCCAGGTTTGGGCAGCTCCACTGCGCTGCAGTGGAAGACTATCTTTGCCCTGAAGCCAGCTGCTCCACCCGCCCCTCCCCTTCAAAGCCCTTCCGCACACTAGCTCCCCTTTTACAACCCTCCCATCCTTAAGCCAGCTCAAGTCCCCGACTCCTCCTCAAAGACTCTGACCATGCCAATGTCTACAGCTGAGATGCTGAAGTGTGCGGAAATTTTTCTAGAAAAGTGGTTCTCAAAGTGTGCTGGACCAGCATCATCGTCACCTGGGAACTTGGAAGTGTGAATTCTCAGCGGCACCCAAACCTGATGAATCAGAAACTCTGGGGTGGGGCCCAGCAATCTGTATTAAGAAACCCTTCAGGTGATCTCAATGCATCCTAAAGTCTGAGGACCACTGACTGCTCTCAGAGGAAGATCTAGAGCTTTTCTTGGATTTCCAGATTTCTTCACCAAAGAGGGCAACCCCTTCTTACCCAGCAACTGCTCCTGCGTGTGACCGGAGGCCCCAGTAAAGGCCCAGGCTCCAGCTGGGGCCTTAGGTTTCTCAGTGGTCATCACAGTAATTCACTCTCAGCAGAGTCATAAATGAACCCTATTCTCATAAGAAAGAGGGTTATTGGGGAAAAGAAAGAAAAAGCCCATATTTCCAAATTGGGGAAAGTGACAAGAAAGGGAGGGACGCTGAGTAATTACACTTCTGAATCATAATTCCTCCATTTTCCCTCCCACTGTCCAAACTGCCCACATGGCTCATCACCGACCCAAGGTTACTGGCAGTCACCATCTGATTATTGAGGCAAAAGGCTTTCCCACATCCTGCTCCCTCACTGTGGGCCTCACCATGTGACCAGAGCACCCCTCTTCCTACGATTCCTAAAGAGAAAGCAGTGTCACCAACAGCTTCATGCTATATCTGCTTACACACTCCCTTCCCTCCCCTCTACTCTCCTGCACCATGCCATCCTACCTCCTGATAAAATGCTACCTTCCAGCACTCTCTTCTACCCAAGAGCAAGCTCAGTCCCTCCACCTGTAGTTAAGAGTCCCTGCAACTAAACCCTATGGCTTTCACCATCACCTACCTTTACTCTCTGCCTGGACCCGGTTTTTACCCAGAACGCTTCGCCCACACCCCACTTCACCCCTGCACCTCCTGTCTCTGCAACCCACAGGCCTAGAAGTCTGATTAACATCTGTTAGAAATGCCTGTCAGAAAGTCTGCATGTGTTTCAAACATTTTCTCCACAAGGTATGAAGGGCCTGGATGTGAAGGGAAGAAAAAAAAAAAGAAGGATGACCTACAAGCGAAGCCCCATCTGTGACCCACCCCAAATCCTCCCTAGCACGGGTCCCACCACGCCGGGAAGCACCCTCACCTTCCCCGGGCTCCCACCACTACTGTCTCAACTGTATCCTGTCCTAGAAGGCCAGGCTGGTTCTAATACTTTCAATTATCTTCCCAGGTTGCTTCACACAGTCCTGGGTTGGTAGAACCTAGATAAGTACTTGCTGCATGAATACATAAATACAAATGCATAGGTACTCAGATATACCCCCCACCTTTTCTAGAGATTACAGAATGGCTGTGAGAGACTTCCTGAAGATGCCCCACTTTCAGCCATGGGGTCAAGGGCAGGAGCAGACGAGTGTCCTCCCAAAGCCCCCTCTGTAAAGGGGCAAAAGGAGAGCATGAGGACCTGACCTATGAATTGTCCCTTCTTTGCCAGAGCTCGAGAGAGGCTGTCAAGAGCACACAGATGGATTCCAGAGCAAAGGCAATCAGGTTTCTGGCTTCTATCACACTTTGATACAGACCAGGGCCAACAAAAGAACCATACTGGCCAAGCTTCCCTTCCCCAGGTTAAAACACCCTCAAGACTGTGGGTACACAGCAGTGTGGACCATCGGGTGTGGAAGTGACTTCCCTAACAACACAGCTACTTATGCATGTATTTCCACTTCCCTACCTCCTCCTACAAACTGCTTGCCTATTAAAAAGGGATCAACATTCTGACCAGACTTAAAGGCTTACACCCTCTCCGGCCAACCCCAACCCCAACCCAGAGGGGCAACTGGATTACCGCCTTGGAAAGGGTTTCTGATTTTAGTTTGCAACTCAGACGTGCTGTAGTTTGGGTGACTTTCTACTCCAAACAGAGAAAAAAAGAATAACTCTAGGGCAGCACTACTCACGATAAAAAAAACCTTGGAGGCAACCCCAAAAACCCATCAGCAGGAGTGGATGAATAAACGAACCAATTCTCACAACGGAATAGCATACAACAAAAGTGAATCAATCACAGTGACATTAACACTGAGTGTACATTACAAGATGTTACCAACAACTGCCTCGTGAATACCGCTCATTCTTCAAGACCTCTTCTCCAGGAAGGTTGGGAAGGACTGTCTGAATCTGAAGACACCACACTGTAAACTCCCTGAGGACAGGAGCCCATTCCGGTTTTCCTTGTAAAGCCGATGGGGCATAGGGAATGTGAGTGGAGGATATGTGGAAATGAAACGAAACCTCTTAACCAGGCTTCCAGATTCCACTGGGCACCTAACCGCGATACTGTCAGTCTTTTCTCTCTTTTTAAAGTATAACATACAGGCATGTAAAGTGCCCAAATCTTAAGTGTACAGCTCAATGAAAGAAGTCATCCTTTTAAAGTACAAAACTGATCACAGCACGTTCTTTCCTTTAAAACCTCTTATGGCTTTCCAGTACAAGTGGAATAAAACCTACACTCCTTTCCCTGGCCTAAAACTCACTGTATTATCTGGCCCTTGCCAACCCCATTGACATTTCGGAGCTCTCGCACTCACTAGGATCCAGCCACTCTGGCCTTCTTTCTATCCCTTTACATATTATGTGCATTCTGACCTCAAGGCCTTTGCGCTTGCTGTTCCTCTGCTTAGAGTGCTTTCCCCCTAGATCTTCACAGGTCTCAGCTCAAATGTCATCTCTACAAAGGTGGATGCCCATGGGGTTCATAAGGAAAAAAAAAAAGCTCACTTCTAGTCATTCAGAACCCCAACACAGTTTTATTTTCTTCTTAGGGTATGTCACTATCTAAAATAGTCTTCTTGGGGCGCCTGGGTGGCTCAGCGGGTTAAACATCAGCCTTTGGCTCAGGTCATGATCTCAGGGTCAGGAGATCAAGCCCCAAGTGGTCAGGCTCCCTGCTCAGCGGGGAGTCTCCTTCTCCCTCTCCCCTGCTCCTACCCTCTGCTCATGCTCTCTGTCAAATAAATAAATAAAATCTTAAAAAAAAAAAAACAAATAAAAGAGTCTTCTTTCTCTTGTTCTGATTACATATTTATTTTCTCTCTTACTACTACACTGTAACACCAAAGTAGTGGAGACTCCAGGTCCATGACCCTCACAGAGCCTGCTGAATGAAAGTGTGAATTTCCCACTGCCCATTTTCAAAACTCCAGGCAGTTTAGAATTGTGTTGTTCTTTGGTCTCTATCCACAGCTGAACCGTTAGCAACCTTAGGGACTGGACCCCTTCTCCTGTAGCTTAAGTAGAGCTTAAGACCCCAGGGAGTCAGAAGGCTGTCTGGAGCTGGAATATAAAACATCAGGCAGAGAAACTAAAGAAATCTAAGCTGCAGCAGGGGATCCAAGAGCAAGGTGGTGGGAGAGAAGCAGATGCAGGCAGGCAGCCTCCCTTCCCTGCAACCCCAAAGAAGACAAATGTGCCAACGATGGGCAACCACCTGATAATCCCGCCGAAAATAACATGTGAACTTTTCCCCATGGCAGGAGAAGAAAAGGAAATCAAACCCCACAAGTACAGGTTGTTTCTAGAATTTCTCAGCTACTCATGGAAACTCTGAGTCTCGGCCTAGTTGCACATAACCTCTCAATGTGCCAACTGCACACATCCTGAAATGCAGGGGGAGGGGTTTGTGAGCGGCTGCCAAGAGGCAGTGGTATGAGAATAGTCACGGTCACAGGCATAATCTGACTAGCAGAGCTGTACACACACCTCAGTTTGCCCACGGTCAAGGCCTCTGCTGTGGGAGGCATCCTCACATAGTGTCTGCTGGATGTGGGGGGTGGCTGAGGAGGCAGGAACAGGAACTGGGACACAATCTCTGTTCCTAGGGCTGGTCAAGTTGCTCCAGAGGCCACTTTGGCTAGTGGCCCAAGTCTGGGGGAGTGGGTAACTTTGTACTTTTCGAACCTTTCTGGGAAAGGTGATAAGAACAGTAGTGGCTTGCAGCCCCTGGAAACTAACCAGGGACCTGGTATCCTGAGAATTTGCCTGGCCTCTCAAATGGAACGTCTCCAACATCGGAGAAAAATGGTCAGCACTGAAATATACAAATTCCAATTAATGTCACCTGGGCCTGGGATGGCCGAGCACAGGACATGCCATCCGTGGGCAGGGGGAGAGAACGAAAAGAGGCAGGAAGGGATTTCAGGGCCTTATACCTCTGGCTCATCTCCTGGAGGAAAAACAAGGCCAGCCCAACATGGCTCCACCTCGCCCCAAGCCTCACGTACACTGTGCTCTAAGAAAACGAGAGTCTGCAGGGCTGGCTGGAAGCCCTCTGGTTTCCAGGAAAGGACAGGAGTACCCAACAGTTCAGCTTGCACCCTGTGATTTACATGGCTTTCTCAACTAGCAGGACACATACATACCCCACCCCTTTTCCCCACAAAGCAACCTTTTAGGCTTCCAGTAAAAAAAGTGAGGAAAAAAAACAGCTGTTGGGTCTGCCTTCCTCCCTTGCCCTCCCTTTGGGAAGGTAGCTCAGCAATCCTGGGGCCAGGGAGATGATGGAGGGAAAGGCCTTTCAGGGGAGTGGGCTGCCTCCTCCCTCAATCTCCACCTGTCAACAAGGCACATGGGAGAGGCCCTAAGAGGCACAGGTCAAGGGGGTCTCTGCAGAAGGAAAGGATCAGTGAAATCCAGGAGCAAGTTGCCTGGGGGCCCATCCTGTCCCCAGAGCGGCAGTCAACAAATAGTTATTAAAAACTTAATCCAGGGGTGCCTAGGTGACTCAGTCGGTTAAAGATCTGATTGATGGTCTCAGCTCAGGCTCCAGTCATAATCTCAGGGTTGTGAGATCAAGCCCCATGTGGCTGGGCTCTGAGCTCAGCCAGCGGGGAGTCTGCTTGAGATTCTCTCTCTCCCTCTGCAGCCCCCTCTCTAAAATAAATAATAAATCTTAAACACACACACACACACACACAACTGGGACACTTGGGTGGCTCAGCCAGTTAAGCATTTGCCTTCAGGATCCCAGCATCCTGGCATCGAGTCCTGCATCCAGCTCCCTGCTTAGTGGGGAGCCTGTTTCTCCCTCTCCCTCTGCCTGCCCCCACCCAGCTCATGCTCTCTCTCAAATACATAAAATCTTTAAAAAAACCCATTTAAAAAAAAATTTACTCCACGATCTGCTAAATCACCCTTCTGAAGGTTTAACTAATTTAATACTCCGACTACCTGTGTATAAGAATGCCTGCTTCAGGGAGCCTGGGTAGCTCAGTTGGTTGCGTCTCCAACTCTTGATTTCGGCTCAGGTCGTGATCTCAGGGTTGTGAGATGGAGTGAGCCCCATGTGCGTTCTGAGCTGGGTGTAGAGCCTGCTTAAGATTCTCCCTCTCTGCCCCCCTCTCCCACTCACATGTGCATTCTCTTAAAAAAAAAAAAAAGCCCATTTCATAAGATTCTCACCAATGTTGACTATTAAAATAGTATTCCATCTTTGCCAAATAGGTTAAAAATCATTCTTTCAATTCTTTTAATTTGCATTTCTCAGATTAGCAGTGTGGCTAAACATATTTTCAGGTTTACTAACATCTGTATTTCTTCTTTCATAAATGTTACTCTCCTTTGCCCATTTTTGCAGAGATTCATTCATCTTTGTTCTTATTGGTATAGGTAGAGGAGTTCATTGTATAGTAAAAATATTAACTTCTTATCACATGTTACAAATACCTTCCTAATTAATCATTTGCCTGTTAATTTTGTTAATTAGTATTACTGACAATTTTTTAAAAAGAGGCAAAATAAACATATCACACATTTCCTTTAAGGTTACGGCTTTAAGCAGCATGCTCGTAAAATCCTCCACCCAGAAATTATAGAAATATATATCTTTATTTTCTTGGATTTAAAAATTTTAAATCTCTCATCTAAAAATTTTTTTTTAAAAGATTTTATTTATTTGTTTGACAAAGAGAGCGAGAGAGCACAAGCAAAAGGAGGAGGAGAGGGTGAGGGAGAGGGAGAAGCAGGCTACCTGCCAAGCAAGGAGCCTGACTCGGGGTTCCGTCCCAGGACCCTAGGATCATGAGCTGAGCCGAAGGCAGATGCTTAATCTACTGAGCCACCCAGGAGCCCTCTCACCTAGAATTTGATTTGGCACAGTATAAGAGAATTTAACTTAAAAAAAAAATATTAAATGATATTTGGATCATTGAGTAAAGTCTATTTTCTTTATAAACTTCAAGTGTAGAGTCTATAAAAGATAAGAAATGGAGGTAAAGTCAAATAATTCTTTGCACAGGTGGTTACTCTAGCTAATAAAATGTGGGTGCCATCTATTTCCTCTCCTCCTTCTTGCTCAGAGGTATATTAGGCTGGCAAGTAACAACTACAAGAACAAAGTCCTACTGCAAAGGATGGCAGAGCAGAAAGATACACTAAGGAGAGCCTGGGACCCTACAGGCATCACCGAGCAGGAGCATGGGCCTCACACAGCCAACTGCCAAATGTTTTACATGTTATTTGCCAAACCAGCATTAGGGGAATCTGTCATTTGCAATAAAAACCTCTGTAACTCATCCACAATCCTTCCTTCCTTGATTTTACAGTAAGAATTCCTCGGATTTACTGTTGTCTGCTAGGCACTGCAGTTAAGCAATTTGTTTTCATCCTCGTTTAATCTTCTCAACAACCTTCATTTCTACAGAGTCTACAGGACTTCCCCGTAATCGTAAAAGTACCAATGACACCTTTTTGGAGTAGGAAAAGACACTGCATGAAATGCACACATCAATGAAACAACTCTCTATTTCGGAAACATTAAAATAAAACAAAAGCACCATAAAATTGTATCATCTTCATTTTACAGATGAGGATACTGAGGCTAAGAATACTTGATCAAAATCAGACCACAACTAGTCAGAAATAATATCATTATTTGCTAAATTCCTACACATACTGAGGTCTGGTTTTGGATGTTCCTATTTTGTTCCATTCACCTATCCTGTGCCCATGTCACCATTTCCCCCCCTTGTAAAGTAAGTCTAACTTGACTACTTTCTTCTTTAAACTATTTTTGGCGATTCTTGTACATTCATTCTTTCAGAAAGAACTTTTTAAGTCCTCCTGTCCAGTCCCAATACTTCCCTTTGGGAATTCATCCTATGGAAATCATGTTGCCGTTTATCTTTTGAGTGCTGACGTTCTGGGTGTAGGGAATACAGCAATAAACAAAACAAACAAAAATCCTTACCCTCAGAGCATGCATTCTTGCAGTACTCATAATGGTTAAAAGTTGCAAGCCATAAATGCACCATCAGGGGTGCCTGGCTGGCTCAGTGGAAAGAGCGAGCAACTCTTGATCTCAGGGTTTTAAGTCTGAGCCCCACGTTGGATGTAAAGCTTGCTTAAAAATAAAATCTTAGGGTTGCCTGGGTGGCTCAGTCAGTTGAGCGTCTGGACTCTTGGTTTCAGCTCAAGTCATGATCTCAGGGTGTGGGATTGAGCCCCACTTTGGGCTCCGTGCTCGGCGCAGAGTCCGCTCAAGATTCTCTCTCCCTCCCTCGCTGGCCCTCCCTCTACTCATGCTTACAGGTGCTCATGTTCTCTCTCAAATAAATATAAAAATCTTTTTTAAAAAATCCTTAAAGGGGCGCCTGGGTGGCACAGCGGTTAAGCGTCTGCCTTCGGCTCAGGGCGTGATCCCGGCGTTGTGGGATCGAGCCACGGCAGGCTCCTCTGCTATGAGCCTGCTTCTTCCTCTCCCTCTACCCCCTGCTTGTGTTCCCTCTCTAGCTGGCTGTCTCTATCTCTGTCGAATAAATAAATAAAATCTTTAACAAAAAAAAAAAATCCTTAAAACAAATAAATGCACAATAGAATGTAACTGCTAGAGTAAGGTAATCCATATAACAAAATATGTATAATTTGTGCACAGAGATTAGGAGCTTTGGCTCTGGGTGAGACACACCTCAGTGTGAATTCTCAATCTGCTTGTATTAGCTTCAAGGCTTGGGTCAAGGAGACTTATTTTCCTTATATAGAAGAACAAAGCCTACTAATGGTCCCTCCTTAAGAGCAGGTAAATGAGATACTGAGTATAAATATAGTGCCAATACAGAGTAACTGATCAATAAATATTAGTTATTTGGGGTAAGATTAACACTGAAAGATGTTCATGATATGGTAAGTGGAAAAAAAAAAATAAAAAGAGCCTATAAAACTATAGGCACAGCAGACCATCTTTCCTTAAGTTGTATACATTCACAGAAAAAGACTAAAAATGCATAACTGTTATCTCTTGATGATGAGTTTAATGGTTACTTCTGTTAGCTTTTTATTCATCTGCATTTTTTACAATGAACATATATTACTTTAAGAAAGTTAATTCTAGGGGCGCCTGGGTGGCACAGCGGTTAAGCGTCTGCCTTCGGCTCAGGGCGTGATCCCGGCGTTATGGGATCGAGCCCCACATCAGGCTCCTCCGCTATGAGCCTGCTTCTTCCTCTCCCACTCCCCCTGCTTGTGTTCCCTCTCTCACTGGCTGTCTCTATCTCTGTCAAATAAATCAATAAAATCTTTAAAAAAAAAAAAAAAAAAAGAAAGTTAATTCTAGACTCCAGTTAGGAAATGGGAAAGGCTTAATGATGACCAAGTGGGAAGGTTTTTTCCCCTCCCCTTTTCAAAGATCTTCACTTAAGAACCAGAGGTGGACTGCAGTCCTCATCTGCCCTGAGCTGGACTAGATTTGTGCATGGTTCCTAACCTGACCACCCCAGTGAGCAGGGCCTTACCTCAGTTTTGTGAATCAGAGCTTCTTGGATGAGACCCAGGTATCTGTACATCTAGTTCTGAGACCAACCTGACTCTAGTCTGGGGCAGTGGTCTGACAGTTCAGGACTGCTGGACTAGACAGGACTAGTTATTAATATTTCTGTGATTTATCTAAACTCTCTGAAGTCAGATCACCCCTCCCCCTACCAAATGGGTCCCACCATCTCTGCCTTGCCCGTCCTACAGGGAAACCAGTGCTCAGTGAGAGCTCCATGCACACACAACTTGTTGGTACTGCAAAGTGTCTGGGTCCCAAACATGAAGGACCTCTGAGGCCAGTTTTCTAATTTCTACTTGGTTCTCAGACCTGTGTCAACATGAGGGGAGCAGGCAGGCTGAGGCTGGGCCCTTGCCTCAACAGCAAAGTCTGCTTTCTGTCTTAGATCTAAAAAGAAGCCTCCCTTTTCTTTTGCAGCTCTGTAAATGACAGTCTATACAGGACATTTCCTCCCATCAGGAATGTAGTGGGTTGAAAAATATCCCCCCCCATCCATGTCTATCCCAAACTTCAGAATATAACTTTATTTGGAAACAGGGTCTTTGTAGATATAATTAGTTAAGGATCTTGAGATGAAATCATCCTGTATTTAGGGTGGGCCCTAAATCTAATGACTGGTATCTTTACAAGATAAAGGAGAGGGAGATTTGGACAGAGGGACACAGAGAAGGATATTTGAGGATGGAGGCAGAGATTGGAGTGAGCCAAGGAACACTTAGAGCCAACAGAAGCTGTTAGAGGCAAGGAAGCACTCTCCCCTAGAGCCTTTGGAGGGAGTGTGGTACTGCTGACACCTTGATTTTGAAATTCGCCTCCAGAACTGTGAGAGGATACATTTTTGTTGTTTCAAGCTACCCGGTTTGTGATAAACTTGCTAAGGCAGCCATGGGAAACTAATATGTCAGTGCTGGATTAAGGCCTGATCATTTTTATCTGGGGTTCGTTCTCTTGCTATAGCTGGCAGAATTCTAAGATGACCCCCCATGACCCTTGCCTTTGTGTGTGGGCAGGACCTGTAAATATGAGGTATCACTCCTGCTACTATGTTACATTATCTGGCCAAAGGGATTTCGCTGGTGTTAGCTGACCAAATTCACTGACCTTTAAGATAGAGTAATTACCTTATGTGACCAGAACTAATCAGGTGAGTCCTTGAAAGAGACAGGCTCTTCCTGGCAAAAGGGATTTGAGGTATACAAGGATTTGCCATGGAAGAAAGAGCAATTTTTCCAGTGTGGAAGTCTAGCAGACACCAGTTGGACCAAGTGATCCAAGAAAACGTCACCAGTAATAAGACATATTGACATCATGAATGCCTTGATAGGATGCTCTGAGAAGGCTGCAACAGCATTTTTGTGATATTCTCGCCCAAAATGCATGACCCCGTTCTAAGGAAAGATGCAGGAACTGTTAGAAACTAGAGGAGACGAAGAAATAGCAACTAAATGCAACGTGGGATCCTGGAACAGAAAAAGGACATTAGCGAAAATACCGGTCAAATTTTAAGGCGGCCTGCAGTTTAGTTAATAATATTTGCCAATGCTGATTTCTTCTTCTTGATAATTGTACTACAGGGTGAGGGATATGAAGGCACTCTGCTATATTTTTTGCAACTTCTCCTTAAGTCTAAAATTAGTGCAAAATAAAAAGTTTAAGAGGAAATGGCTGCCTAAGTTATTATAGAGCCATAAGGCAGACTAAATGCTTCAGGAGAAATTTTGATGCCAACGTAAGGGGGGGATAGATACCCAATTGTATCATGAAGAACAATTACAAGGAAATAGGCAATTTGTGAACAGCGGTTGCCTCAGGGCCACAGGATTCCAGTCTTTTTCTCCAATACTACTTTATTCTCTACTTTACAATAAGTTGCATTACTTTTGATAATCAGAAAAAAATAAAATTTTCAGGGGCACCCAAGTGTCTCAGATGGCTGAGCGTCTGCCTTCAGCTTAGGTCGTGATCTCTGAGTCCTGGGATTGAGTCCCATGTTGGGCTCCCAGCTCGGTGGGGAGTCTGCTTCTCCCTCTCCCTCTGCTTCTGGCTCTCCCCTGCTTGTGCTCTCTCTTTCTCTCAAATGAATAAATAAAATCTTTAAAATAAAAAAAGATTTTTTTTAAATAAAAAAATAAAATAAAATGTTCAAAAATACCAAACAGTTGCTTGGGGATGCTGTGGAATATCATTAATCACAAAGTTTCTAGAAGAGGCTTTTAAGGTAGAGAGGGCTGTGTTAAGATAGGCTAGAAAGGTGTTCCCTGCCTCTGAGGGCTAAGCGGAGGCAAGAGGTGGCAGTTGAAGTGGACTGGTGCAAAGGATCTAGATTTGGGACCACAGAGTTGCTCAAGGTAAGAGCAGGCTGGACCCCAAGACAGAGGGCTGCTGAAACAGAGCAGTAAAGTCTTTGACATGGAAACAGCTAAGGGTTCTCAGAATGAGTATCAGTACCTTAGACCCCGGAGCCCTTCAAAACCCCTGGGTCCAACCTAAATTTCCAGGCATGCCTGTCACCTGCCTTCTATCAATATCAACCTCTGGCCTATGTTGATCACCCCTGCCCCAGGATCGTACATCTTTGTGCCTCCTCACCAGGACTCCTCTTCCTGCTTTCCTTTCTTCATAGCTTTCAAAATTTGGCTTAATTCCACCTCCAGGAAGCCTTTCCAGACCACTCCTGCCCTAAGCACTTCCCCTCCTTCCGGCCTGCTTAAGTATCTCACCTGCTTCACTCAACTGTAGCTTAACAAACCCACAAGATAGCATGCAACCTTCCACGTGTCCTCAGTGCACCTCTGCACGGACTTTGCAAGTATCTGCAGACCAGGCAGGTTTGCCCATCTTCACAGGGGTTTGCCTGTCTTCACAGGGTGGAAGCTCTCAGCTGAGCTCCACTGGCTTGCCCTACCCCCAACCCAGTACATCCTCCAGATAATCACCAGCAGAAGTCTGACGGGCCTATGCCCAAACCTCCTTACTCTAGTTCTATTTGTTATTGTGGTTATAATTAAATAGTAACTGAAATGTAGGTGCAGAAAAAAAGGTTGGGTTTCTATGAAAATTAAGCACTCCAGAACAGCAATTCTGAAATTCTGGTCTTAGAGGACACCTGGGGTCACTGAGAGCATTTCAGGTCTATCAGGTAAAAACTACTTTCATTATAATATTAAGATGTTAAAAGCCTCTTCACTCTCATTTTTCAGAGGCTACATGAAGTGTGGTGAATATAGCAGTCTTGAGTTTTGTACAGATTTCTAAGGTAGAAGTTTAGGGTATAAATATGCGTGTTCAGAGATTAACTCAGTTTGTTCGTTAAGACTTCAACTGAGTCTCTACCAGCAAACTATTACCATCTCTGTTATCGCATCATCTCATAAATCATTATCTTGAAATCCTGTAGATCTACAAAGATGTAAAAGCAATGCCATCCTGTTCTCCGCTTTTTTTAATCTTGGAAAACAGGTATTTTCATAAAAATACGCTTTTTAGGTTAACATGTAATGATCTTATATTTATTATTTTTAAATCTGTTTTAATTTTGGGGGGTGTGGTAGGGGGAGACGGAGAGAGAGTCTCAAGGAGGCTCCACACCTGGCTCGGAGCCAACATGGGGCTTGATCTCACAACCAAGACTCCAGCCAAAATCAAGAATCAGACGCTTAACTGAGCCACTCAGGTGCCCCAAATGTGTTTTAATTTTTAACCGAGCAAATATCAAAACATTTGGCACATAAACAAAAGACAATATTAAAGAATCCAAGGATCAAAAAGTCTGAGAACTGCTTATCTAGAAAGACATGTTACAAACGAGGGGAAAAAGGGGCACCTGGATGGCTCAGTCAGTTAAGCATCTGACTTCTGCTCAGGTCATGGTATCAGGGTCCTGGGATCCAGCCCCACATTGGGCTCCCTCTCCCTGCCACTCCCCCTGCTTGTGCGCTCTCTCAAATAAACAGAATCTTAAAAAAAAAAAAAAAAAAAAGGTAAGATTCTACATGTGGACTGACAGGCAAATGTCCTTTAAATTAAGAAAAACTAATGAACAGATGTATATGTCCTTACACAGCAATCCCACTTCTGAGAATTTCCTCTAGAGTCATAATTACACACATAGGAAATACCGTTTGTACAAAGCTATTCATTGCAGTATTGTACGTAATAACAGAATAGACAAAATAATGGAAACCACCCAAGTTTGGGGACAGAGAGAGATGACTTACGTACATTGGTTAAAATATCACTGTACTTCCATATCCTGAATATTGTATGGCTACAACAAAAGAATGACCCAAGTGTTCTCTGTGCCCATATGGAAGGATCCAATACAGTTGCTAGGTGAAAACAGCAAGCAGCTAAACAACACGTCTAAAGTGCTAACTTGAACCATCTGTAAAAAAGAGGGACAGGGGTAAGATGTTTCACTGAATACCCAGTGTGGGGGTGAATGTATACACTGTTTTTTAACCTTTTGGTTTTTCAACTGTGATTTTTCAGCCTAGTGAAAAAAATTCAATAAAATAAAAGGAAATGTGGGGGCGCCTGGGTGGCTCAGTCAGTTAAGCATCTGCCTTTGGCTCAGGTCATTATCTCAGGGTCCTGGGATCGAGGCCCAGGTGGGGCTCCCTGCTCAATAGGAAGCCTGCTTCTCTCTCTCCCTCTGCCCCTTCCCCCTGCTGTGCACGTGAGCTCTCTATCCCTCCAATAAATAAATACAATCTTTAAAAAAATAATAAAATGAAATGTGAAAAAATTGGAGGTGGTATGTATAGGTATGATTTTTATATACAATTTGCAAGTTTAATTAGCATACCCAGAAACCCAAAGAAAAGGCCTCAGCCCTAAATCAGTTTTGGTGAGTAAAAAAATACATGCATATGTTTTTAAAGCAAAATGAATTGTTTAAAACATGGATTGTTTTAAAACTCCCTAATTTAAGCTAACTTTTTATTAACTACTGAGTGCTTGCCTAAGAGCCCCTAGGGATCCAATGGTAACAAATTCAGGACTGTCACCTTCTCATTCCATCAAACCCCAACATTCTCCGGGGCCAGATGCTGGAGGAAGGTGGTTAGGAGGCCTGAGAACACAGTCAGATCTTGAGTTTCCAAGGCAGGGAATATGGTTTCCCACAGCTGGGCATGCCAGGCTCTCCCCAGGCTGATTCTGTGGCCACTCTCTCTCCTGCCTTTGTGGGGATCCAAGAGCGCCCACAGGGTGCTCTGCCTCTGGGAGGCTCAATGACCACAGTAACAGTGGGGACAAGGCAGTTGGGTCTCAGAGAGCTTGTGGCAAGGCTGCCCTGCTGGCTCCCTGGGAGGGCATGAGGCCCCTGGCTAGCAGCAGACTCTGGACTCCTTATCTGCTGGCGTTCTGCCAAGCCACCAGCCCCGAGGTCAGAAAAGTCCCAATGTAGACATTTAGTGAGTCCTGGCTGGGGCCCCAGCAGCATGACCCTGCCACATCCACTCCCTACCCTCACATGTCTCAAGGCATTCCTGCAGAAGAAACTTCTATCCACACAAGCAAAGGAACTTCCTTCCTTCTAAATAAGCACAGGGGATAACTGGCTCCTTCCTCTTCACGTTTTCAAGGAGAAGAGTAGAATTAGCAATTTCATCATCACACTTAGGAATAAAAACAGAACCCTTCTTTGGTCTTCGCCATCGAGACTCTTGGTCACTAGCAAGCAATGTGACTTGGGGATACCAATTAACCTCTCCAGATCTAGTTTCATGAGTTGTAAAACAAAGAGCCTAGACTTAAAGATTCCCCAAATCCCTGCAGTTCAAGCTCTTATTGTCTGTAGTTCTGCAAAATGCCTAAGCATTACTTTTTTCCATGCCAACAGGTTGAATTATGTAACATGGTGGGGAGAAGGCGTCCCAATTCGCAGACATACAGAGTCTATTCACAACACTACTACGTAGATCCCAAGATCCTGTGAATATTGGACATGGATTCAGGTTCCTCCTGGAATAGAGTGGGGTATAAGCAGGTAAGGAAAAAGGAAGATTGTGGGAAGGGTTTTAAAACAGAACCAGTCCAGTGACTGATATACACCCGAAGGCTCCCCCACACAATGTTAGTCGTTCTAGACTATTATCAGCCCAGAAAAGGAGTACTTCTATTACCTGAGGAAACCAGAATAGCTCCCAAAACTAAAGATGGGGAGGGAAAAAACCCTCTTTTCCCTATGCTGAGTGATTCTTGGGACAGTCCCTGGCAGGGCACAGAAAAGCAACCTACCCAGACAGGCAGGGAAATTACATCCATGTTCCCAAGAAGGAGAAGAATCAACCCTGTCTGCACTCATACCACTCCTACAACCCAACCTACCTATCAGTTTCCAGGACCCCTAAATAACACACCCCACCCCACAGAGATGATGATGATGATAATGATGGTGAGACCTCTACCACGTTCCAGGAACAACTGCAACGTGCTTCACGGCAGGGAGAACAGGCCCACAGAGGTTAGGAAACCGCTCTTCTGGAGAGTACTGGGGGCCAGGATTTGCACAGATTGATCTGGCGAGAAAGCCCACAATCTCCCACCATCTTACACCATCTCTAGTAGAGTGCGGTCTTTTCTGAAGTTCACTGAACACAACAGCATGGCCTCTCTTGCGTTGCTACCTTATTCATGTTTGGATGTTCTCTCCTCATCAATTGTCTGCAGGAGCCAAGCCTCATCCCCTCTTGGCACCTGGCAGTGGCCACTGCAGAGCTGAGCACAGACCAGGCCCTGCATATTCACGTACTGAAGAGATGAGGACTACTCGGAGAGTCCTAGAGCCTACAGTTCTTATTCTTCTCCAAATGACAAGGCCAATAATTCTGTTTGATGCCCTTTAGTCATATCTGCAAACCAAAGGCAGAAAAAGTACCACTAGTCTATCTCCTGGCTACTACACAGTTTATGAAAAGCCCACCTATGGGCCTCCAACAAGAAATGGAATATGTAGTTTTTAATTACAGCTTCTAAAAGTCACAATTCTGGGGGCGCCTGGGTGGCACAGCGGTTAAGCTTCTGCCTTTGGCTCAGGGCGTGATCCCGGCGTTCTGGGATCGAGCCCTACTTCAGGCTCCTCCGCTATGAGCCTGCTTCTTCCTCTCCCACTCCCCCTGCTTGTGTTCCCTCTCTTGCTGGCTGTCTCTATCTCTGTCGAATAAATAAATAAAATCTTAAAATAAAATAAAATAAAAGTCACAATTCTGGGCATCCTTTCTCTTGCTTCATCATCAAGTTCCTCTCAGTTTTTAGGGCTCTTGTTTTAAGAGTTAAGGATTAATCACAGATGCTGTAGATAAGAGATCTATTCTGACCTTAGCACTGACCCCTTCCCAAGGTCAAAGTTTCAATTTAAGAGCAGGGCTGGGACAGGGATCGGGATAACCAGGCCAGTCCCCAGTACATGTTACCACCATCACTTTCCAGCAGCCTACCCACGTGCCTGTGGTTCCTGGAGAAGAGCGATTCTGAAGTCAAAACCAAATCCAGGGTGGCTCCAGGAAGAAAAGTCAGGTTCAAAGTGGCTCCTGCCCCCACTGTTCCTTATGCCCCAGGTGAGCATTCTGCCCAAATCATGCCCACACAGTCCTATTGGACACCCAGACCCTGGCAGACACTAGATCTTCACAACTGAAGCCACAACTCTGAGCTGAGAAAATTTTCTTGGCTTTAATTGAATCTCAGAATCACATGATGAAACTGCTTGGATGGCTATTTTATCCCATTGCCCTAACCCACCAAGAGAGGGCAGCCTGAGCCAGATCGCCCAACTTGGTCGGTAGGACCAAAAATAGCTAAAAAACCATGCCCATGGGGTAAGCCAGGTCAGGGTTTAGCACAGTCCCTCCTTTGCCGTTCTCCAGCTCTTGCGACTAGTCAGCTGGAAGATCTGGGTCATTTTTCTTCTGCTGGTTGGTGATCCGGCGGGGGTGGGATGGGCTGGGGGACACAGCTCCCGGAAAGCAAAGTCCGGAGACCAGGGTCCCATCGGAGCCGCCCACCAGATTTGCCCATTTACTCTCTGCTTTTCCTATCCTCGTATCTATGGGCTCCAGGAAGCCTTTCGAGCTTTTAGTGCGGCTATCTACGTTATGGACACCCTTCTCTGGCTCCCACATCCCTCGATTCTCCAGCCGAAAGGACAGCAGCTGCGAACCCCTTCCTCCCCACCAAGTAACCCCTATCGGGGCACCGCGGCCAGGTGTCCCCTCCATCCAGCGTCCGGGCCCACGTGCGGGCCCTGGTCTAGCCCGAGGCTTCGGAATTCCGAGCCGAGCTCCCGGTCCTCGGCGCCGCCGGGGCCCCGCCCCCACCCGGTGACCCCGAGACCTGGAGGCGCGCCGCTTCTCAGCGCGATGCCCCACTCCTCAGCACTGCGCGGTCCCGCACACACGTACGCCCTCCGCCCTCACCTGAAGCTCCGGCGGACGCCACCTGGGCTCCGCGCAACCTCACAAGCCAGGCCCTCGGGCGGCCCACAGCGGCAGCGGCAGCGGTACCTCAGTCGGTGCGTCCACGGAGAGAGCCCGCGTGCCCTAGCCCCACCGCCTGCGTCCGTCCCCACTACCGCTGCGCATGCCCCGCTATAAGCCTGCGCGTCAGCGGTAGGGCCCACCCCGCCCTTGGCCCCGCCCCCGCCCTCGCCCCACCCTGCTCTCCCCAGGGCCTGCCACGTGGGACCCCCGCGGGCGGTAGCGCGACGTGCGCGAGCTGACAGCCGGCTGGCCGCCCGCTAGGCCCGGCCCAGCACTGGCTCCTTGCCGCTCCAGGCTGAGACCTGGCTCGGCGGGATCCTAGCCTGACCAGCTACGTCTTCCAACCCTTACGCGAATTCCGTTCTTCATTCACCGAGGCCCCATAGACTCCTCCTTCCCTGGAAACTCCCATTAAGACCTTTCTGTCTCAACGTGGGAAGCTCTTACAACCTGGCCTCCATCCCTTAGCAGTAAGACTGCTACTCACCCGATATGTATGTATATATTTTAACACTTTTGATTGATGTAAAAACCTTCTCACTTCCAGCTCAATTCTGAAATGTACCTAGAAGGGGACGCGCCTATAGACGATGTTTCTTCTGCATATTTCAACCAGCCAAAAGAACAAAAATTAACACAACAAAAACTTCCTATTCGAGTTCCAAATAAGCCATGCTATACTCCACTTTCAAACTAAATGTCGCATCGCCCCCCCNCCCCCCCCCCCCCCCCCCGCCCAACACCAAGGCTCTCTACGGGAGCTACATTTCTTAATCCCAAACTGGGAGAAATGTTAATGTGGGGGTGAGGCGTGTCCTAGGAGTCTCTTCCGGTGTGGGATAGTCCTATTGAGATGAATATCAGGACTCGGAAATGCAAATTTCTTGAGAAAATAAGCCTTTATTAAACCCCCATTGTTCTATTCTGCTGGACATCACGATTATTTCCTCTACAGCTAAACCAGCTGCCACCTGGGTCTAGGGGACCCAAAGGAAAGGTCTCGTAGCATAACTGTAGCCAGTTAGTACCCATGTCCCAGTTTTACCTCAGCGACTGGTGCCTCACTGGCACGTAGGGTGTCTGTGAATTTGCCCAGGGAAGGGGGACCATATTCCACTCTGCAGAGTTCTGGGGAGAGGAAGCCTCATGCCGGCAGTGCTAACGATAAAAGGAAAGCAGACAATCTCTGGAGCACGCAGCAGAAAGAATCCGGGGCTCAATGGCAGCTTGTTCCCGAAGTACTGGGTAGGGAGGGGAAAAGAAAGAATTGAAACAAAGCCAGAGCAGGCCAGAGTGCTTATGCCACTCCTGAAGAGACTAGCTGGGCCCTGGGTTTTTCTAAAGTTCAATTATCCTCATACTGCAATTACAGTGTTCCAGCTGGGTAAGGGGTGGGGTGATATTCCTCCCATTTTCCAAGTGATTTCAAAGTAATGGTGTCTTGCGGAATTTCCCTCAGAGCCCCTTCATCTTTGTAATAACCCTTTATATTTGTCTTTCTTGGTTAAACTGGGGAGTATTTTTCAGACATTATGTCATCCATTGGGACTCAATCCCATCTCCAATGGGCTGTCAGAAATGGCCCAGTCTATACCACTCCTTCCTTTCCTTAAAGTACGGGGAAAGGAATGAGAAACTCACCCAAAGATTAAACAAAACAAGCATGCTTCTAACACATATACGGCTCTGAAAAGTATTAAGCCCATAAATGCATATTACACAGGTGTGTTAATCTCTTCTTAAACCTGAGGTCCAAAAACAATCCCATGACTTTTCCAGGCAAGGTGTCAGTACTACACACAAGGGAACAGGCTCCTTTCAGGGAGACAGGAGGTCAGGCAGGACAAGACACCCCACCACAGGGCCTATGGCAGCATTTCGCTTGTTTGCAACCAGACCGAGGGCAGAATTGCCAAAGTCCACCAAAGCTGATAAGCTATCAGTAACCCATTAGGGGAATACAATTAATTATTAACACAGCTTAAAATCAAAAGGTTTGAACTCTCCATATCCACCCCCACACAAAATTCTGCGGCTGAACCCTAAGTCTCTCCTTGTTGCTGAGTAGTACTCAATTTTTTGTGCCTAGTGCCATGCCTGGGCCCCCAATTCTGTATTTCTTTTTACATTATATGCCCTTCTTCCTATTAGCCCTATTTCCACTTGTTCATACTCTAACTCTTCAAAGCCACTTCCCTTCAGAAAGCTTCTTGATTCTTCTACAGCACATTTGATCTACCCTTTCTTTTCTTTTCTTTTTTTTTTTAAAGATTTTTATTTATTTATTTGACAGATAGAGACAGCCAACGAGAGAGGGAACACAAGCAGGGGGAGTGGGAGAGGAAGAAGCAGGCTCATAGAGGAGGAGCCTGATGTGGGGCTCGATTCCATAACGCCGGGATCACGCCCTGAGCCGAAGGCAGACACTTAACCACGGTGCCACCCAGGCGCCCCTGATCTAACCTTTCTTGAATGTAACCCACACTAAAAAATATTTTACACTCCAGTATCAATAACTCCAGTATAAATAACAATACAGCAAACAAGTTTTTTAAAAAAATTCATTACTATATGCAATGTATTGATATTTTATATTCTATTTCAATCTTTTAAAGAGTGGTAACAAGCCCACTAAATTGATTTTAGGACCTATTATTGGGTCCTGAAATAAAACATTTTATATGGTTTATGGTACTTGCATTTTCCCCTTAAAAATTATTTCATTTTGGGGTGCCCGGGTGGCTCAGTCAGTTAAGTGTCTGCCTTCAGCTCAGGTCATGATCCCAGGGTCCTATGATAGAGCCCCCCACATTGGGCCCCTTGCTCAGTGGGAAGCCTGCTTCTCCCTCTTCCTCTGCCTGCCACTCCCCCTGCTTGTGCTCTTTCTAATAAATTTTTAAAATCTTTTAAAAAATTACTTAATTTTTATCTGTAACCTTATTAGACATTAAAGTGTCTTGATTACCAAAGATTTCTGTATATACCTGCATCCCCTAACATAACATTTTGCATGTAAAAGATTCTCAGTATTTGTTGGATGAATGAATAGGCCAGCTCACTAAAAGTTTGATGTTGGAAATATTTAAGGGAACTAAGCACAAAAACCAGGCATTTTCATGACTATTTCCCTTCTGACAAGTTAGCACAGCTACCAGCCAAAAGATACACAGCTTACCCATAGCTGAAGTGAATGGAACAGCCTTGGGAAAGAAGCCAGAGAAATGAGACCCCAGCCCTGAGTGTGTATAGGGTGGGACTGGGGACTCGGAAAATCAAACACCCCTCTGTGGTTTGTGTTGACAAGGTAGGCAACTTGATCAGCAGGTGGGGCAAAGATCCTCTTTTTGGGTTTTTTTCTTTTTTTTTTTTAAAGATTTTATTTTATTTGACAGAAACAGCCAGTGAGAGAGGGAACACAAGCAGGGGGAGTGGGAGAGGAAGAAGCAGGCTCATAGTTTAGGAGCCTGATGTGGGGCTCGATCCCAGAACGCTGGGATCACGCCCTGAGCCGAAGGCAGATGCTTAACGACTGTGCCAGCCAGGCGCCCCAAAGATCCTCTTTTTTTTTTTTTTTAAAGATTTTATTTATTTATTCAACAGAGATAGAGACAGCCAGCGAGAGAGGGAACACACAGGGGGAGTGGGAGAGGAAGAAGCAGGCTCACAATGGAGGAGCCTGATGTGGGGCTCGATCCCACAACGCCGGGATCACGCCCTGAGCCGAAGGCAGACGCTTAACCGCTGTGCCACCCAGGCGCCCCAAAGATCCTCTTTTTGATTCCCAGCCCTCAGGTCAGTTGAAAGAGACTGAAGAGAGAAATCAATGACCAGGTTTCTAAGATACTTTCAAGGGGAAAAATGAGTTTTCCATGTTTGGGCATGGTTTAAAGAATTTAAGAGGATCAGAGGGAACGTGAAGGCTCTCGTTTCCCCAAAATCATGTCGGAGGACCAGCACCTCACACTCTATTAGCCAAGAGAGTTAGAATGCCTTTAGCTTCAGTCACTTCTGTTATAATTTAATGGGTTTATTATTTTTTTTTAAAGATTTTATTTATTTGACACACAGAGAGAGAGAGAGCACAAGAGGGGCAGGGGAGCATCAGGCAGAGGGAGAGAGAGAAGCAGGCTCCCTGGTGAGCAAGGAGCCCAATGAGGAACTGGATCCCAGGACCCTGGGATCATGACCTGAGTTGAAGGCAAGCGCTTAACTGCTGAGCCACCCAGGTGCCCTATCTAATGGTTTTGGCAGACAAAACAGACAATCGGTAAAAATAACATTTGATTAAGTAGCAAATATAGGAATTTGCCCATTTAATCTAAGTTTCTTGCCATATAGAGGAGTGATAGTTGTCTCTAATTCTAACTGTTCATAGTATTCCCTTTATAATCCTTGTTATTTCTGTCAGGTCCGTAATCCCTTCTTTCATTCCTAATTTTTGTAATTTGAGTCTTTTTTTCCCCTCGGCCCATCTAGCTAAAGATTGGCCCATTTAATCTTTTAAATAACCGAATCTTGTTTTTCTATTCTCTTTCATTAATTTCTGCTCTGATCTTTATTAGAAAATACCATTATTTTTGTCCTTACCTTTGAATGAATGTTTACCTGGCAACAGAATTCCAAGTTGATGGTGCATTTTTAAGTTACTGTTCCTTTGTATTAAGCACCTGTTGTGGCTAATGACAAGTGAGCTGCTAGTTTGATGACCTTTCTTTGTCAGCAATCTTTCACCTCTAACTATTGCTAAGATTCTGTCTGTGGGGTTCTGTAGTTTTACTACAGTACATTTAGAAGTGGATGTGCTTTTCTTTAGCCTCAGGTCCTTCAGGTAAAGGACTGATATTTGTCTCTAATTCTGGAAAATTCCATCTTTATATCTTTCATATTTTGCCACTCATTCTTTCTCCTTTAACCTGCAGGAGCTCCTATTAGACAAATATTGGAGCTTCTCATTCTCTCTGATCTCTTTTGTTGCCTAGTTCCCATTCTCCGTGCTGCAATCCACTTGACAGCACTTGTTTTTCTCACCAGTCTGAGCCAATCTTCATGGTAATGTTTCAGCTTGTGGTCCTTCCACACGCTAGTAATATAAATTCAGACGTTTACCTGCATGTGCCCCAGGCTTTGGGATTTCTCATGAATGCCTTTTTACTCCAAAGTTCCTTGTGGCTGCCCCAGGATGGTTGGCAGGGTCTCTTTCAGGTTCCAGCTCTCTTCATCTGAGAGACTTCACTCCTCTGATCCAGCACCTCATAGGCTTAACTGGAACGAGAATCCTCAACACTCCTGCCCTTACTTTTGTCCATAACCATTGGAGCTGTGTTGGCACCAACTATTACCACTCTGGCTTCCCTTTCTTTCTTGTACCTTGATATTTTTTTTCCTTCTTCCTTCCCTCCCTTCCCTCATTCCATTTCCCCCAAATTCAGCTACTTAACAAAAAAATACATTTTTTTTTCTATTTTGGCCAATATTTGTCAGTATGGTCAGTTCAGTCTGCCATGTTGCCAGAGGTCTCCCTCGTTTATTCACTTAAAAACATATTTTATATTTTAGAGCAATTTTAGATTCACAGCAAAACTGAGTGGAAAGTTGAGATTTCCCATTACACACAGCTTTCCCCACTACCAACATCCCCCCACCAGAAATGGTATATATATCACAACTGATGAACCCCACACTGACACATCATAATCACTCAAAGTCCCTAGTCTACATCAGGGTTGATGCTTAGTGTTTCACATTCTACAGGTTTGGATGAATACATGACATGTATCCACCTTTACAATATCATATAGTTTCTGTATCCTAAAAATCCTCTGTGCTCTGCCTATTCATCCCTCCCTCTCCTCAACCTCTGATCTTTTCACTGTCTCCATAGTTTTTGCCTTTCCCAGACTGTCATATAATTGGAATCATACAGCATGTAGCCTTTTCAGATTGGCTTTTTATTTAGTAATAAACATTTAAGTTTCCTCCATGTCTTTTTGTGGATTGATAGTTTTTCTTTTTTTCTGAGTAGTATTCCATTATCTGGACGCACCACATTTTATTTATGCATTCACCTCCTGAAGGACATCTTGATTGCTTCCAAGTTTTGGTAATTATGAATAAAGCTGCTATAAACATCTGCATGTAGGCTTTTGTGTGGACATTTTTTTTTTAAAGATTTTATTTATTTATTCAACAGAGATAGAGACAGCCAGTGAGAGAGGGAACACAAGCAGGGGGAGTGGGAGAGGAAGAAGCAGGCTCATAACGGAGGAGCCTGATGGGGGGGCTCGATCCCATAACACCGGGATCACGCCCTGAGCCGAAGGCAGACGCTTAACTGCTGTGCCACCCAGGCGCCCCGGACATAAGTTTTCAACACATTTGACCAAATACCAAAGAATGGGATTGCCAGAGAATATGGCAAGAATAGATTTAGTCTTTGACGAGTCTGGCTAAAGGTTTATCAATTTTGTTGATATTTTCAAAGAAAGATCATGGTTTCATTGATCTTTTTTTTTTTTTAATTTCCATTTCATTTATTTCTGTTCTAGTCTTTCATATCTCCTTCCTTCTACTGGTTTTGGGTTTTGTTTGTTCTTTTTCTAGTCCTTTAGGGAAAAAGTTATGTTTATTTGACTTTTTCTTGTTTCTTGGGATAGGCCTGTATAACCTTCCATTTTAGAATAGCTTTCACTGTATCCTAAAGATTTTGGACCACTGTGTTATCATTTTCATTTGTTTCTCCAAGCATTTTTTAATTTCCTCTTTGATTTCTTGGTTGACCCATTCATTGTTTAGTAGTGTGTTATTTAACCTCCAAGTATTTATGGGTTGTTTTTATGATTTTACTTATTTCAGAGAAAGAGAGAGAGAAAGTGTGTGCGCATGCGAGAGCACGGAAGGGGCAGAGGGAGAGGGAGAGGCAGACAATCCCCACCCCACCCCCAGCAGACTCCCCACTGAGCAGGAGCTCGATGTGGGGCTTGATCTCATGACTCTGGGATCATGGTCTAAGCGGAAACCAAGAGTAGAATGCTTAACAGACTGAGCCACTCAGGTGCCCCCCATGTATTTGTGTTCTTTCCAGACTTTTTCTTTTCCAGTTTCATAGCATGGTCAGAAAAGATGCAGGGTAGGATTTTATAATCTTTTTGAGTTTGTTGAGACTTGTTTTGTGGCCTAACATGTGATCTGTTTTTTTTTTTTTTTTAAGATTTTATTTGACAGAGAGAAACAGCAAGAGAGAGAACACAAGCAGGGGAAGAGGGAGGGAGAAGCAGGCTCCCCGCCAAGGAGGGAGCCTGACATGGGGCTTGATCCCAGGACCCTGGAATCATGACCTGAGTCGAAGGCAGACGCTTAACGACTGAGCCACCCAGGCACCCCCATGTGATCTATTCTGGAGAATATTTCATGTGCACTTGAAAAGAACGTGTTATCTTGCTGGAATGTTTTGAATATAGCTGTTAGGTCCATCTGGTCCAATGTGTCATTCAAAGCCACTGTTTCCTTGTTGATTTTCTGTTTAGATGACCTATCCATAGATTGTAAGTGGGGTGTTAAAGTCCCCTGCTACCATTATATTATTATCGATTACTTCATTTATTTTTAGCAGCTTTATGTATTTGGGTGCTTCCATGTTGGGTGCACAAATATTTACAATTGTTGTATCTTCATGATGGATTTTTCCCTTTATGATTATATAGTGTCCTTTTTTGTTTAAAAAAAATTTTTTTTTTAGTAGGCTCCACACCGAGTGTGGAGCCCAATGTGGGGCTTCAACTCACAACCCGGAGATCAAGACCCAAGCTGAAACCAACAGTCAGATGCTCAATTGACTGAGCCACATGGGTGTCCCTAAAAATTTTTTTAAATTGGAGTAAAGTACATATAACCTTTGCCACTTTAACCATTTTACTATTTTAAGAAATCTCCACCCCCAAAATGGAGCTCGAACTCACGACCCTGAAATCAAGAGTCCCATGCTCTGCCAACTAGGCTAGTCAGGTGCCCCCTCCTTTATCTTTTGTTAGTCTTTCTTTTAAAGTCTACTTTGTCTGATACAAGTATTGCTACCCCAGCTTTCTTTCCACTTCCATTTGGATGGTAAATGCTTTCCATCTTTTCATTTTCAGTCTGCAGGTGTCTTTAAGGTCTGAAATTAGTCTCCTGTAGGCAGCATATAGATGGGTCCATCCAGTCACCTTACATCTTTTGGAGTGTTTGTAAAAAACTGCCCAACTGTCTTCCAAAGTGGCTGTACCATTTTTGTATTCCTACCAGCAAGCAATAGAAGTTTCTATTGCTCCACATCCTTGTTAGCATTTGATCTTGTCAGTTTCTGGATTCTGGCCATTCTAATAGGTGTGTAGTGGTATCTTGGTTTAATTTGTAATTCTGTAATGACATGTGATGCTGAATACCTTCTCAATATGCTTATTTGTCAACTGTATATCTTTGATGAGATGTCTGTTCAGGTCTTTTGCCCGATTTTCAATCAGGTTGTTTGTTTTCTTATTAAGAGTTCTTTGTTTTATTTCAGGTAAGTCTTTTATCAATTATGTTTTTGGCAAATATTTTCTCCCATTCTAATGGCTTCTTTTCTCATTCTCTTGATTTTCCTCATTTTTTAAAGAAGGAAAATAAATTCAGACAGGAAAACTTACTAAGAAACTCAGATAAAGCTAGGTTTGGAGCCACAAAGTGAAAGTAGGGTCTTCTCCAGTAATCTCAAATCACTGAGAAATTTCAGGCACAAATTTTGTTTTTAATATAGAAAGATAGCCTATTTTTAAAATTGTTTCCTTTTTCACACCATTCAACAAAATATTGCCCAAGTAAAGGGCTCTGTAACATTGTACAGAAATTAGGTTCTGTCTAGGGGTGCCTAGATGGTTTAGTCAGTGAAGACTCTTGGTTTTGGGGTCATGAGTTCAAGCCCCACATTGGGGATAGAGCTTACTTTTATTTATTTATTTGGGTCTACTTAAAAAAAAAATTAGGTTCTGGGTGCCTGGGTGGCTCAGCCGGTTAAGCGTCTGCCTTCAGCCCAGGTCATGATCCCAGGGTCCTGGGATCGAGCCCCACATCAGGCTCCCTGCTCCAAGGGGAGCCAATGCTTCTCCCTCTCCCTCTGCCTCCTGCTCCCCTTGTCTGTGCTTGCTGTCTCTCTCTCTGTGTCAAATAAATAAATAAATAAAATCCTTTTTAAAAAATTAGGTTCTATCTAGAATGAGTTCAGGGGCGCTTGGGTGGCTCAGTTGGTTGAGTGTCTGCCTTCAGCTCAGGTCATGATCCTGGAGTCCCGGGAATCGAGGGGAGTCTGCTTTTTTCCTGCCCTTCCCCCTGCTTGTGCTCTCTCTGTGTGTCTCTCAAATAAATAAAATCTTTAAAAAAAAAGAGAAAGAAACAGAATGAGTTCAAGAAGCACTGCACCGTTTCAGTGTGGAGTTTCTAAATAAATACGTGGAGTTTCTAAATAAATACAAGGAGACATAGTGGTGAAGCAAGCAGCCAGCGTGCTTTAGGAAGGTATTTTTAAGGGTTACAGAAAGAAGGGCAAGAATTATAAGAAAAAGGGGAAGAGAGAGGCCACTCTTGGAGCTGGCTCTCCCATAGGTAATAGAAACTGTCTGATGGGAAAAGAGATTTGAAAAACAAGACAACATACACACACATGCACACAGATACGTCCCTCAATTGCCACAGAAAACTGTTAGTGACAATTCCAAGAAATCTTACTACTAGGTCACAGTGAAATTACCTTGCTACTAATACTGGAGCTGCATCTTGCATATTGAATAATAAACTAATAATTCTAACAAGTGTTGCAGCTCTAGGAAGGAAAAGAACTATATCAATATATCAACAGCACTATTTCAAACACAAATTCACATTTATACAAATTTGTTTTTATTTATTTCCCACCCCACAGCCCAAATCATTTCACATTAAGACTGGAAAACAAGGCAAGAAAACAGGAATAAAAAGTGAAGAAATTTTTGTATTATATTCAAGCATCTGTCTTTTCTGATTATATAAGAGAAAATGAGTATTAGGAAATCCAACTTCAAAAGAGAAATTCAAATTTCAAAACGCTTCCAAAGAGAATCAGAAAGCTGATCAGTTACACCAGAGATCAGTGATCCAAGTTGTTTGATTCAGTGGTTTTATATTCCAGGTCTTAGCCCTATGTCCTGCACTCCAAATGAAATCAGAAGTGCACTTAAGGACTATTAACACTCCAAGTTCTTCAACAGAACTTTGAAGCAGAGGCTGGGCAACGCAATAAACTGAAAACTTGCTTGGTTTTCTTCTTCTAAGGAGTTTTTAAAGCTAAAGTTTCTCTTCTCACACAGTCATATAAAATGGGAATTTCTGCTTTGTCCTCTCCAAGCCATCACACCAAAAAATAAATACCAATTTGAAAAGGGTAAATAAAACTGGCTTTTAAAACCAGTTAAAGCAAGTTAAAACTGAATTAACCCTGAAGGGGTTAGAAGATTTTAAAACAGGGAAAAATAAACACAAAAAACCCCGCAGGCAGAGTGACAACTTTCTAAGCTGAAATGTTTGGACTTTGGCAGGAGTGTCATGTTTTCCAAAGCTGACTTCTGGAAATCTTAAGCTGGATTCAGAAAAATTCCTAACAAAATGAGCCAACAGCCAGGAATAGGTTATTGAGCAAGGGAAATGAGTGATTCCATTTACAAACACATCAACAAAAAGAAGGCCACACATCCGGAAGAAAGGTTTAAGAAAGACTCACACTCTGTCATGAACCTTCCTAGCTGTTGAATTTCACCATGTTTTGATTCTTAATTTAAAAGCTGAAACTTATTAAAGATCAGTAACAGAGCAAATGTGTGTCGGGGGTGAGGGGTATAGGAAGAAATCAACATGGGACACTGCAAAGCAACAAAAATATACAGAAAAAAAAAACTATCTGGCCTCTCTCAGGAGGCTAAGGAATGGCTAAAGGCCCCTTTCGAAAGCTTCAAAGCCAACTCATGTCACAGGTGTCATAAACTCAATCCCCAGACAAGATTAGGTCAGAGGGGCCTGTCTACGCCACCAGCTGGTTTTACTACGTGCCTTTCACACTTGCCGGCAACAGCAGTATCTTGAAAAACTTTGCCTCACAGGGCTTTTTATTACCTTTCTCAGTTGCCCAAATTAAGTAACTCTACTTTAAGAAACTTGAAATGACTTCATTCATGATCACCTCTGGCACCAGAAACGGGAAGCGCTTAATAAGCAGAACTTCTAAGGTGTAACGGCTGCTTCTGCAGGCCTCCACAGCACATGCTGGCTGTGCAGGCTCTTCCAGGTACCCCGTATTCACCTCCCCATCTATGCAGGAGCAGTACTTCCTCCACTTGCTCTACAAAGACCACAAGGCAGTTTCCAGCTGATATTTAGAATCGAACTTATTACTTGGTGCTATCAGGTATAAAAGAGAAAAAAAGAAGAAGAAATATCTTATTCTACTGGGTTGGTGAAAAAAACCCACCTAACACAAAAACCCCTTCCGTCCCTGTTGCTCCTGCAGGAGTCGCAGCTGAGTTCAGAGCTCTAACCTCCCTAACCAGCCCACATCCTGGCGGTCCAGTCACAGGAAGAACAGGTTCTCGCACAGCTGGATGGCTGGTTCATGATGCAAGATTTGTCCTGACAGGAAAGCGAGCTTGTGGGCATACTTGCAAGGAGCTGGAACTCTGATGGTGCCAGGCCAATTCCAGTACATGTGGCACAGTTTGAAAGTCAACCTGTAAGCCAAACAGAAAATAGAATCCACCTTCCATCTGGGACATGATTATGTACAAATGGGTATATGACACACAGCATACTTTTCAAAAAACTGGGGGACTGAGAAATAACATGATGCAACTTTTAGGAATCATTTTTTTTTTTTTTTTTTTAAAGATTTTATTTATTTATTCGACAGAGACAGAGACAGCCAGCGAGAGAGGACACAAGCAGGGGGAGAGGGAGAGGAAGAAGCAGGCTCATAGGCAGAGGAGCCTGACGTGGGGCTCAATCCCATCACGCCGGGATCACGCCCTGAGCCGAAGGCAGACGCTTAACCGCTGTGCCACCCAGGCGCCCCATTAGGAATCATTTTTTAAGGGGAATTGTTTCCTTTCCACTATTTGTAAGTAAAGAGGACATGGATAAAATAGGTAAATTCCCTCATTTTAGGTGCCCCCGTTTTTAGATCAAAACAGGTGGGCGCCTGGGTGGCTCCTTCGGTTAAGCGTCTGCCTTCAGCTCAGGTCATGATCCCGGGTGCTGGGACTGAGTCTCGCATCAGGCTCCCTACTCAGGGGGGAGCCAGCTTCTCCCTCTGCCTGTCACTCTGTCTGTTGGTGCTCTCTTCCCCCCAACTCTCTCTGACAAATAAATAAATAAATCTTTTTTAAAAAAGAAAGGAAACAGGGTAAACAACAGGAGAACTTTTTTTTTCCCCTCAAGAAGAGGTTGCAGAAGGGTAAGGACTGCAGAAGGGTAAGTATTCCAGCAAAGTACTGATACAAGCTGAGTCCAAGGACACTGGGTCTCAAAACTCTGTATGTCATAATCACCCAGAGCAGTTTTTTTTTTAAAGATTTTATTTATTTATTTGACAGAGAGAGAGAGAGCGAGAGAGGGAACACAAGCAGGGGGAGTGGGAGAGGGAGAACCAGGCTTCCTGCTGAGCAGGGAGCCTGATGTGGGGCTCGATCCCAGCACCCTGGGATCACGCCCTGAGCCGAAGGCATATGCTTAATGTCTGAGCCACCCAGCCGCCCCCAGAGCAGTTTTTTAAAAATAAGAATGCCTTAGAATGCTTGGGAGTAAAGCCTGGGCATCACTGTTTATTTAAAGCTCTTCAAATAATTTTAATGTGCACAAGAAATACCAATCACTCTTCAAAAAGATACCATTACCATGGACAAGAAGAAACTCAAAGGGTAAATAAAAAAAGGGTGGGGGGGTATTGACCCCATTTTAGCTAATTACAAAAGAGACAGAATAAATTATCTCTCGGTCAGCTCACCTCTGCATGTGATCAGGGCTCAGGTTTGCAGTGTTGAGAACACAGACGTAATGGGTAGGAATGCCACAACCCTGCCGGACATGATGAGCAAGAAGGTAGAAGTCCACCCTAGGAAGGAAAAAGTAAAAAGGAATGATATGGTCAGGTCTGGCTAAAGAGAACTGGAAAAGATCTTGGTGATCATTTTGGCTACTTCACCTAAGGCTCAGAGAGGTCAAATGACCGGATCAAGGACACACAGAGACCAAAACAAACCACGATGACATAAGCTTAGGATTCCAGACTCAACAGGCTATTTAAGAGCGGTAGGAGGAACTGCCAAAACTGTGTGCAGAAGGTTAAAAAAGCACGCACAACCTTAGAACGTGCATTCAGTATTTTATACTTAAGAGGTAAAAGCTTTATTGTTGGTTTCTTCCTAATCCTTTTGAAAATATTTTATAACAGTAAAATCTCTGAGGATTCCATTCCACATCTCTCTAGGCAACCTCCTCATTCCAATACCCAGGGAACAGATAACTCCTCCAACCTATTCTTGTTGAAATATAATGTTTTCCCCACTTACCACTCACAGCTTGTTATGGTATGATCTACCACAGTCCCAGGGGAAGGAGTCATAAAGTGCTCAGTAGCAGCCAGGTACAGATTGGTGCTGATTTTCTTCTGAACTACAAATACTACCATCTTGGGCTGATAATTCTCAAAAGCTTCAAAACACTTCTGTAGCTGAGGAATCTCATAGTTGGCAACCGTCTTTAGCTGGCCATCAGACACTCCATCACGGTACACCACGATCTTCTCTGGGAGACAGTGGTTCACCTGCAACGGACACCCCACTGAGGTGAACTGTGGGGTCTGGGGTTAATAACTGCAGGCAGGGAGAGGCTCACTCAGCACACAGCCTGGAGATCTGGCATCAGATCCCTCTAATAGGGGGGACCAAACCCACCATGACATAAGGGCAGGGGGGAAAGCGTCTAGCCATTTCCAGACTTCCTCAGGGTAGTAAAACAGACCTGGTACACCGAAGGTGTTATAAAATATGTAAGCAAAACTAAGCCAGTGATGAGTCACATACTATGTATGGCACATACTCAAAGTTAAAAGGGATGATAGGAAAATTATGGGGTGAATCAGTCTTCCTATGACTTGGATTTAACATGAATTACTGTCTAGGCAAAGAACAAGGTTAAATGTTAGAGAAATTCTAACATGACTGCACATCATACAGATCTACCATCTTCATATTTTTTACGTATAAGCAACATCCAAAGTTGCTAATTAGTGAAAGGGTCCTTTACTAAATATTATCCTACAATCAGGTATAATGTGAAACATTTTTACTTTAAGTAATTAATCAGTAAAAAGTCATGGTAAATTGTCTATGGATCCAAATGAAATTTGGATGCTGGCTTGAATCAGTTTGAAGAGTAATGTGTTTCCCATTTAGAGAACATAATTATGTTCTAGCTGGGTTTGATTTCAATAGTTCAAGAGAATAAGCTATTCTATTTTTAAACAAGAAGTTCCCTGAAAAGTGCTTTAGTTTGATTCACAGTAAGTAGCAGTTTGATTTTAATTGTGTGGTATAGGTTATTCACCTCAGAAACCTAAATTCCCCTCAAAAACCTAAATTATTACTGAATTCAATACACACTATACATTTCTTTACACTATTCATTCTTTATACATTCTTTATTCTTTCTAAGTTTCAATTTAAAGGATACTTTTTAAACATAAGCATTTAGAATATTTCTGAAGTTTAAGTTCAGAACTTCAAATATTTTATAAATATCCCTTTTCTTCTAGAACACCTTAAGTACTCCATTTACAAATGTGTATTCAACTTCACAGTCCCAAACTGACATTATTGTTCCAGTTCGTACTACTTTTTTTGTGTTGTCGTTGGCTGTCCAGCATCTATTCTACCTTTTTGGGTAAGAACATTTAGTTTCCTTCTACCCACAACAGGATAAGTCTGATAGGACTATTAGTCCAGGTGCCTCCCCCTCATCCAAGGGTTTTCAGCTCTCCTGATCTATGAGGCTAGATAATTCTATTTTGCAGGGGCTGACACTATAGGACAGTTAGCATTCCTGGCCTCTACCCACTAGATGCCAGTAGCAATTGCCCCCAGTTATAACTAAAAATGCCTCTAGACATTGCCCACTGGAAGGATATAACTGCCCCCAGCTGAGAACCACTGCACTAACCAAAGCACATAAAGGTGACTCAAGTCACACCAACATAACATTCTTCCTTGCTCTGGATCTTGAGCAGAGAATGAAAATCACTAGGATCTGGTTTCTGTGGTAGTGTCTCTTTAGGTCCTTGCTTCTGAAACTTTAGGAACTACTCTGACTACTGCCCATTTCCCAGCTTGATGCTAAACCTTCTCACCAATCCTGAGATGATCCATAATTTTATCAACTAATTCTAATTTTCCTGAAGTTAACACGTTTCCATGACTTCTGAAAGACCTCTTACTGATACACTGTGTTAAAAGGTGGATACCACAGGTACTGAGATCAAGAATAAAGTCTCAATTCACAGATAAGGAAACAGAGACGAAGGATACTGGATCCCGGGTCAGGAGATCTGGGACTGAGTCTGATTCTGCTGTTCCTTGGCTATGATCTTGAACACTGTTTCCTCAGTTCAAAAATGGAGATAAATGACCATCTTACCTTCTTGTCAGGGTTGTTAAGAGGAATAAAGTAAAAAATATATACAGTTGACTCTTGAACAACACAAGTTTGAATTGCATGGGTCCACTTATATATTAATTTTTTCAACGCAATACAGTACTGTAAATGCATTTTCTCTCCCTTATGATTTTAACATTTTCTTCTCTCTAGCTTACTCTGTTGTAAGAATACAGTATGTGACACATTTAACACATAAAATATGTGTTAAGTCTACTGTTTGTTATTGATAAGCCTTTTGGTCAATGGCAGGCTATTAGTAGTTGAGTTTTTGAGAAGTCAAAAGTTATACACAGATTTTTGACTGTGGGCGGGGGGGGGGGCGGTTGGTGCCCCTAACCCTTGCGTTATTCAACAGCCACCTACATTTATCTTTAAAAGCTGTTGAGAACAAGCCAGATCAAGGAAATATAGATATTTAATTACAGAGAAGAGACATAATGAGATCAATAGAGTGAAAAATAGAAACAAATTCATTTGAAGTATTCACTGACATCACCTTTTTCTTTAAAATTTGCTAACCAACCACTGACTGTGAGACACTGTACTTGGCCCTATATAAGCTGCCAAGAGAAGTGAAAGACATGATTCCTGTTATCAAGGAAGTTTAAAAATCTAATAATAGTTGGGGTGCCTGGGTGGCACAGCGGTTAAGCATCTGCCTTCGGCTCAGGGCGTGATCGTGGCATTATGGGATCGAGCCCCACATCAGGCTCTTCCGCTATGAGCCTGCTTCTTCCTCTCCCACACCCCCTGCTTGTGTTCCCTCTCTCTCTGACTGTCTCTATCTCTGTCAAACAAATAAATAAAATCTTTAAAAAAAAATCTAATAATAGTTAACAATGGCAACTTTTTTAGGTCATCTAATCCAGTCTCCTCATTTCATAAATGATGATTATGGTCCAGACAGGGGTCAGGACATAAGACAAATCACAATATATTTTTTTAAAGATTTTATTTATTTATTTGACAGAGAGAGAGCACAAGCAGGAGGAGTGGCAGGCAGAGGGAGAGGGAGAAGCAGGCTTCCCGCTGAGCAGGGAGCCCAATACAGGGCTCAATCCCAGGACCCTGGAATCATGATCTGAGCCAAAGGCAGACGCTTAACCGACTGAGCCACCAAGATACCCCAACAAATCACAATATTGAAACATAGATGTTAAATGTATATTATTAAACCACTCCAGTAATAGAATAAATACATTAAATAAATTAATGAGTACCCTGCATGCAGGACTGTTTGTTTGACTTGGTATTGCTAGTGCTGAGTATAATAACAAAGATCAAGTAGAAAATCAGTATCTGCTGAAAGTCTGAGATGTTCTTTTAGTATGTCTCCATTCATTCATGAACACTGAAAGCCACTAAAAACAAGCAATTGTGCTAGTCTCAGAAACTTAGAAATTTCTTTGATACAATCCAAATATTCATGGAGCCGAAATTAAAACTGGGGAGACAGACCCACAAAGTAAATGCTAATGATAAATTATAAATAACATTATAAAGGTGTAAGCAAAGCACTGTAAGAACAGAAAAGTATAAGACACTTGTCGTCTGGAGGGAGAAATGAACATTCTGTCTCAGGAAAAGGTGTAATGAAAGATCAGCAAACAATTCAGGCAGCAAAGAAGGATAAAAGGATTCCAGGTAGAACACAAGCAAAGGCCTAGATTATAGCTGGAGAAGGGGTAAGAAAACAACTAGAGACCACTATATGATCAGTCACACATTTGAAAAACTACTCTGGCAACCATCTAAACAATAGATCGGGGTGCCTGGGTGGCTCAGTTGTTTAAGTATCTGCCTTCAGCTCGGGACATGAGCCCAGACTCCTGGGATCAAGCTCTCAGTCAGGCTCTGTGCTCAGCAGGGAGCCTACTTCTCCCTCTCCCTCTCCCCTCCCCTGCTCGTGTTATCTCTTGCTATTTCTCTCTCTCTCTCAAATAAATAAATAAAATCCTCAAAAAAATTTTTTTTAAATAAAAAAATAGATCAAAAATGATTAAGAATGGGTATTAGGACTAGAACACTTCTAGTTCAGAATGTCAAAAGACACCAAAAACCTTCATTCTTATGGTAACATGCAAAAAAATCAAAATATAAAAATCACACTCCCAGGGGTGCCTGGGTGGCTCAGTCAGTTAGGCATCTGACTCTTGGTTTCGGCTCAGGTCATGATCTTGAAGTTGTGGAATTGAGACCCACAATGGGCTCCATACTCAGCTTGGAGTCCTTTAGGTTCTTTCTCCCTCTGCCCCTCCCCCCACTCACACGCATGCATGTGCACTCTCTTTCTCCCCCCTAAATAAATAAATAAATAAATAAAATCTTTAAAAAAAATTCACACTTCCATATGGGACTATCAAAGACCGGCAGATGCAAGAAAGCCTTGATAAACTGACTTGAACACAGAGGAGCCTTCACAGATGAGCAGTGAATCTCTAAAGATCCAAGAGACAAATGCTAAGAGTGAGTGTGGGCAGCAGAAAGAGGAGGCCTGAGGCTGGAGAAATTTTTATCAAAAACAGACCAGACTGACAGGATTTTTAAGAGATGGTGGAGGAGGAAGAACAAGGAATACACCCTACCCCCCCCCCATTACAAATACACTAGCAGAATCCACCTGATGTAAACTATTTTGGAACTCTAGAGTTTACTGAAGGCTTGCAACTTCCCTGGAAGACTTGGACAGTGAAGTGCAGGTTATTTCTACTCCCAGTACAAAAGCAGCCCTATCCCCATACTCACCCACACTGCAGGGTGCTGTCCTATAAATACTGGGATCTGTGCTCTGATTGCTGCTTCTGATCAGACATGTGCAAACGGGCAGTCAGCCATTCTTGCTACATCTACCTCTCCAGAAAAAGTGACTTCCAGAGGATTTAATGGGCAAGTGGCATCCTCCCCTGCCCTTCATTTTGCTCTTTCTCCTCTTTTGGGGGTTAGACACTGAAGACTAGACAGTCAAAAACAACTGCGTATATGTAAATAATCAGGAAGTGACAATGCATGCCCAGACAGAGAAAAACTCAAAAAAATAACTTAGAAGACCTTAAGTCCCAGCACAGTCATAATCTACAACAATCAAAAAAGAAAACAAAAACAGCAAAGCGCTGAAGAAGAGGAAGAATCTGATTTCCAAAGTTACAACATTATTAGATTCAAATGTCCAGTTTTCAATAAAACTCACAAAGCAAAAAAAGAAACAAGAAAGTACAGCCCAAAGGAAAACATTAAATCAACAGAAACTGTTGCTAACAAAGACCTCATGGCAGTTATACTGACCAAAGACCTTAAAACAATGGTTTTAAAAAATTCTCAAAGAACCAAAGGGAGACGTGGACAAAGTAAACAAGAGTGGAAATATTAATGAAGAGAACACCTAAAAAGTCACCAAAAATAACTTCTAGAGTTGAAAAGTACAATAAGTAAAATGAAAATTCCCTAGATGATTCAAATGCAGATCTGAACAGGCAGAAGAAAACCAGCAAGCTTGAAAACTGTATAATGGATATTACTGAGATTAAGGAACAGAAATAAAAAAAGACTAGAAAAAAAAGAGAATAGTGCCTAAGGGACCTATAGGACACCATCCGGCGGACCAAAATATGTATCATGGGACTCCCAGGAGAAGAGAGAAAGGGGCAGAGAGAATATTTGAAGAAATAATGGCTGAAAACTTCCTAAATCTGATGAAAAACATGAATATAAACATTCAAGAAGCTCAATGACCTCCAAGTAAGATGAATTCAAAGAGAACCACACTGACACACATAATCAAATTTTCAAAAGCTGAAGATAAAGAGTCTTAAAAACAAGATAGAAACAAGTCATCACGCACAAGAAATGCTCAGTAAGATTATCAGCAGACCGTTCATCAGAAACTATGGAGACTAGAATGTAGTGGGCTGATATATTCAAAGTACTAGAAGACAAAATCTTATGCCAGCAAATTATTTCTTGAAAAGTAAGAAAGAAATTAAGACATTCCCAGGTAAACAAAAGCTGAGTTTCTTGCCAAGAGACATGCCATGCAAGAAATACTCAAGGGAGTCCTATAGGATGAAATAAAAGAATGCCTGGGGCACCTGGGCGGCTTAGTGGGTTAAGTGTCTGCCTTTGGCTCAGGTCATGATCCCAGGGTCCTGGGATCGAGCCCCCTGACAGGCTCCCTGCTCAGTGGGGGGGTCTGCTTCTCTCTCTGCCCTTCCTTGTGCTCTCTCTCTCGGTCTCAAATAAATAAATAAAATCTTAAAAAAGAAAAAAGAATGCCTGTAGCCATGTGAAAAAATTAAGATTTCAATAAAGGTTAAGTATCATTGTAGCGATGGTTGGTACTACATTTTAAAATTTTCTACACCATTTATAAGACTAGTAAATTTAAAAAAAGGATTAGTCTAAAACTTACTATTGTTTACCTTTGGTTTGTAACTCTAAATCTTGTTTTTTATAAAATTTAAAGACATATGTATTTAAAAGGATTATAAGTCTAACTTTTTGGACACATATAATGTATAAAGATATAAAATTTTATGACATCAACAGCTAAAGAGGTAAAGATGGACCTGTAAAAGAGCAGAGTTTTTATGTTGTTGAAGTTAAACTACTACACATTCAAATTAGAGTGTTAGAATTTTAGGATGTTAAATGTAATCCCCATGCTTACCACACAGAAACTGAATATATACAAAAGGAAATGAGAGCGCCCCAAACAAAATCAACCCAAGGAGGTCCACACCAAGACACTTAATAAACCCTATCAGCTGATTTCTCAGCAGAAATGTTATAGACCAGAAGAGAGTGGCATGAGATATTCAAAGTACTGAAAGGAAAAAAACTCCATCCAAGGATACTCTACCCAGCAAGGTTATCATTCAAAATAGAAGGGGAGATACAGTTTCACAGACAAAACTTTAAAAAGTTCATCAGCATTACACCAGCCTTATAAGAAACATTAAAGGAAATTCTTTGAGTGAATAGAAAAAGTCATAACAGGAGTAAGAAAATTATAAAAAGAAAAAACTTCAAAGATAAATGCAAACATACAAAAAAATAGTAGATTAATCACTTATAAAACCTTTATGGAGGTTAAAGCACAAAAGCAATAAAATCAATTATACCTATAAAAATCAGCCAAGGGAGTCACAAAATAAAAGAATATAAAGTAAGACATCCTATCCATACACTGTGATTGGTAGAGGGGAATAAAAATTTAGTGCTTTTAAAATGAATTCAAACTTAAGCAACCCATAAGATGTTATATATGACCCTAACAGCAACCACTAACCAAAAACCTGTAATAGATACAGAAAAAATAAAGAAAATGGAATCCACGCATATCACTGAAGGCCATCAAACTATATGGCAAAGGAGCAAGGGAAGGAAGGAACAGAGAAGAACTATTAGAACAACCATAAAACAAGTAGGAGTTCCTGGGTGGCTCAGTCGGTTTTGGCTGAGGTCACAATCTCAAGGTCGTGAGATTGGGCCCTGCCAGGCTCATAAAACAAGTAACAAATGTTAGGAGTACATACCTATCAATAATTACTTTAAATTTAAATGGACTAAATGCTCTAATAAAAAAGACAACGTTACTGAATGGATAAAAAAACAAGACCCATCTATATGCTGCCTACAAGAGAATCGCTTCAGACCCAAAGACACATGCAGACTGAAAACGAAGTTATGGAGAAGCATTTACTAGGCAAACGGAAGTAAAAACCAAAAAACCAAAACACCAGAGTAGCAATACTTGTATTAGACAAAACAGACTTTAAAAAAAAAATCTTTTTATTTATTTATTTGAGAGAGAGAGAGAGCATGATTGGGGAGGAAAGGGAGAAGGAGGCCCACTGCTGAGCAGGGAGCCCAAGGCAGAACTCCATCCCAGGACCCTGGGACCACGACCTAAGCTGAAGGCAGACACTTAACCAACCCATCCACCCAGGCATCCCGAAAACAGACTTTAAAAGACTGTAACAGGTGACAAAGAAGGACACTACATAATGATAAAGGGAACAATCCAACAAGAGGACATAACAATTGTAAATAGGTATGCACCCAACATGGGAGCACCTAAATACATAAAGCAACTATTAACAGACATAAAGGAAAAAGCTGACAGTAAAACAGTAATAGTAGGGGACTAGAAAGACATTCCACGCTCATAGGTTAGAAGAACAAATATTGTTAAAAGGTCTATACTATCCAAAGCAATCTACACACTTAGCACAATCCCTATCAAAATACCAACATTATTCACAGAGCCAGAACAATCCTGAGAAATTGTATGGAACCACAACAGACCCCGAAGGGCCAAAGAAACCTTGAAAAATAAAAGTAAAGCTGAAGGCATCACAATTCTGGACTATTATAAAGTAGTAATCAGAGCAGTATGGTACAGGCACAAAAATAGACACATAGATCAAAAGAACAGAATAGAAAACCCAGAAATAAACCCACAACCATAAAGTCAATTAATCCTTGACAAAGCAGGAAAGAATATCCAATGGAAAAGGACAGTCTCTTCAACAAATGGTGTTGGGAAAACTGGACAGCAACACGTAAAAGAAAGAAACTAGACCACTTTCTTACACCATACACAAAAAATAAACTCAAAATGGATTAAAGACCTAAATGTGAGACCTGAAACCATAAAAATCCTAGAAGAGAGCACAGGGAGTAATATCTCTGACATCAATCAGAGCAACATTTTTCTAGATATATCTCTGGACACAAGGGAAACAAAGGGAAAAATAAACTATTGGGACTACATCAAAATAAAAAGCTTCTGCACAGTGAAGGAAATGATCAACAAAACTAAATGGCAACCTATGAAATGGGAGGAGATATTTGCAAATGACATATCCAATAAAGAGTTATTATCTAAATATATAAAGAACTTGTAAAACTCATAAAACTCAACACCCCCAAAATAATCCAATTAAAATGAGCAGAATATATGAACAGACATCTTTCCAAAGAAGATATACAGATGGCTGGGGCACCTGGGTGGCTTAGTTGGTTAAGCATCTGCCTTTGGCTTGGGTCATGATCCTGGGGTCCTGGGATTGAGCCACATATGGGGCTACCTACTCAGCAGGGAGCCTGCTTCTCCCTCTCTGTCTGCCTGCCACTCCCCCTGCTTGTGCTCTCTCTCTCTCAAATAAATAAAATCTTAAAAAAAAAAAAAAGACATACTGATGGCTAACAAACCCATGAAAAGATGCTCAACATCACTCATCATCAGGGAAATGCAAATCAAAACTACAATGAGATATCACCTCACACATGTCAGACTGACTAAAATCAACAACACAAGAAACAGGTGGTGGTGAAGAGGTGGAGAAAAAGGAACACGTGTACTGTTTGGTGGAAATGCAAACTGCTGCAGCCACTGTGGAAAACAGGATGGAGGTTCCTCAAAAAATTAAAAATAAAATTACCCTATGATCCAGTAATTGCACTACTGGGTATTTAAACAAAGAAAGCAAAGACACTAATTTGAAAAGATACAAGGACCCTTATGTTTATGGAAGCATTATTTACAACAGCCAAGATACAGAAGCAATCCAAGTGTCCACTGACAGATGAATGGATAAAGAAAATGTGGTATACACACACACACACACACAGGAATATTACTCAGCCATTTGCAGATCTTGCCATTTGCAACAACATGGATAGACCTAGACAGTATTATGCTAAGTGAAATAAGTCAAAGACAAAAATACCTTATAATTTCACTCATATGTGGAATTTAAGAAACCAAACAAATGAATGAAGAAAAAAGGAGAAAAACAAAAAAAAAACCAGACACTTAAATACATAGAGCAAATTGGTGGTTGCCAGAGGGAAGGTAGGTGAAGAAGATGGGTGAAATAGAAAAAAGGGATTAAGACTACACTTACTTCGATGCGCACTGTGTGATGTATAGGACTGTTGAATCATTATATTGCACGTTAATCATACATTAAAAAAGGAAATGAGAAAGGAATTTAACCATTTTACTACAAAAAATGAACTAAACACAAAGAAGATAGTAATACAGTAAATGGAGGACAGAAAAAACTATAAGGCATATATAGAAAACAAACAGAAAAGGACAGAATTTCTCCCCTAATTAGTAATTACTTTAAATGTAAATGGATTAAACTCTCCAATCAAAAAAAAAACAGATTGGCAGACTAGATTAGAAACACATGACCCATCTATATGCTATTTACAAGAGACTCACTTTATATCCAAAAGCACATATAGATTGAATGTGAAAGAATGGAAAATGATATTCTGTGCAAATAGTAATGAAAAGAAACTGGGGGAGGGCACCTGGGTGGCTCAGTCAGTTAAGCATCCAACTCTTGATTTTGGCTCAGGTCATGATCTCAGTGTTGTGAGATCAAGTCCTGCATTAGGCCCTGTGTTGAGTGTGGAGCCTACTTAAGATTCTTTCTCTCCTTCTCCCTCTGCCCCTCGCTGCCCCCACCCCTCAAAGAAAGAAAGAAAGAAACTAGGGATGTTTATAATAATACCAGACAAAATAGACTTAAAGTCAAAAACAGTTATAAGAGACAAAGGAGATTATACATTAAAAAAGGTTCCAAAACTGCAAGATGATATAACAATTCTAAACATTTATACAGCTGATAACAGAGCATCAAAATATATGAGGAGGACAGAATTGAAGGGAGAATTAGGGAAATGCAAATCAAAAGTACAATAATATACCACCTTATATCCACTAGGATGGCTAATATAAATATATATACACATACACACACACACACACAGAAAACAAGTGTTGGCAAGAATGTGGAGACACTGGAATCCTTGCACACAGTGGGACTGTTAAATGGTACATAGCTGCTGTGGAATATAGTATGGCAGTTCTTCAAAAAATTAAAAATAAGACTTATCATATGATCAAGCAATTCCACTTCTGGATATATACCCTAAAGACTGAATGCAGGATCTCGAAGAGTTGTTTGTACACTCGTGTTCACTGCAGTATTATTCACAATAGCTAAAATGCAGAAGCAACCCAAGTGTCCATAGACAGATGAATGCATAATCATAATGTAGTATATACATACAATGAAATATTATCCAGTCTCAAAAAGGGGGAAAATTCTGCAATATAACACAACATGGATGAACTTTGAAGACATTATGCTAAGGGAAAGAAGTCAGTCAAAAAAGACAAATACTATATAATTGCACTTACGTGAGGTATTTAGTCAAAATCAATAGAGAGTAGAATGGTGGTTGCTCAGGGGCTGGGTAAAGAGGAGAATGGAGATTCATTGTTTAGTGTGTGCAGGGTTTCAGTTTTACAAGATGAAAAGAATTATGGAGATTGTGGCAGTGATAACTGCAGAATATTATAAATGCATTTAAAACCATGAACCATATTAATCAAAAATGGTTAAAATAGTAAATTTTATATATATTTTACTCAATAAAAAAATTGGGGGTGGGGGGAGAAGAGAACAGGCGAACTATGGGCAATTGTGGGTGCAGGAAGGGCAGGGTGATGTCTGGAAGATCCCTCCAAATAATAATCACTAGCTGGAGTTAGCACTCCACCACAATCTCTTCCCAATTCTGCTGAGAAAAGAGAAGTGAAGGTGGAACTGAAAAGTAGAAAGAACTCATATTCACATATTCTATAGCTGCCTGCAACTTTTCATTCTAAAAGCAATACCTTGGCCCTCCCCCTCTAAAGTCAAATACTAGTCAAAACCAGTGTAGCCCTATGTAGTCACAGCCACAGTCAACCACACCAGCAGCAACAAGGGTTGATCGGAGCGGAGCTCCAGTTTCTTAAGCTCAGGCCAAATAACTGAAGAACTTAACATCTGGTGATTACTCATCATGAGAGATAAAGCTGAGGCAAGTGTCTAAAATGTAGCTTGGTTTTGATTTTCACACTTGAGTAGAAGGAAACACTGGCACTCAGACTCAAACACTAGGTTTCAGTGGTCCCTGAGGCACCCATGTAGAGAGGCCAAGCAGATAGTTGGAGATAAGTCTAGGAGCTCAGATGAACAGTACTGACTAGAGTGTGTGTCCTCTGGGGTCCCATCTTTCCCTACTCCAGAGAGTAAATGACATGTGACATCACAAAAGACTAAATGTAGAATATTTACCTGCATTTTGCTAACCCAAAAATTAAAGCCATTTGCAAAAATGTAAAACAATGGCTCTCTTCTCACTAAACATTTTGGAAGTAGTTATCTTTAATTAAAAATGTTGCTATTGGGGCATCTGGCTGGCACAGTCAGTAGAGCATGCAACTCTTGATCTCAGGGTCGTGAGTTCAAGCCCCATGCTGGGCGTAAAGCTTACTTAAAAAAAATAAAATAAAAACAGAAATGTTATTAACATGTACTGAGTTTATACTTTTTCTCATCCTATTTTTTACTGAGGATATTTGACATAGGAGATTAGTTTCAGGTGAACAACATATTTCGTATTTATACATAGTGCAAAATCATCACCAAAACCCATCTAGTTAACATCCATCACCACACATAATTACAATATTTTTTCTTGTGATAAGAACTTTTAAGATCTACTCTGTTAGCAACTTTCAAATATACAACATATGGTATTATTAACTAGAGTTGCTATGGTGTACATTACATCTTCATGACTTATATAATTTTATAATACAAGTTTGTACCTTTTGACCCCTTTCAACCATTTTGTCCACTCTCCTCACTCCCCACCTCTGACAACTACCAATCTGTTCTGTTTGGTTTTTTTCCCTTTTTTTAAAGATGACACATATAGCGGTGTCTAGATAGCTCAGCTGGTCAAGCTTCAAGCCCCACGTCGGGTTCCGTGCTTAGCAGGGAGTCTGCTTGAAGATTCCCCCCCTCTACTCATCCCCCCACTTGTGCGCATGCACTCTCTCAAATAAATACGTGTTAAAAAAAAAGATGACACATATGAATAAACTCATATGGTATTTGTCTTCCCCCAACTTGTTTCACTTAGCACAATGTCCTCAAGATCCACCCATGTTCTTGCAAATGGCAAGATATCATTCTTTTTTAAGTAATATTCCATTGTAATAAATATACCTCAGTTTCTGTATTCATCCACTGATGGATAATAGGTTGTTTCCATATCCTGGCTACTGCAAATAATGCTGCAGACACCATTTTAAGTTAGTGTTTTCATTTTTCTTCAGATAAATACCCAGAAGGGGAATTGCTGAATCATATGGTAGTTCTATTTTTAATTTTTTGAGGAACCTCCATAATGTTTTCCATAGCGGCTGCACCAATTTACATTCCCACCAACAGTGCACAAGGGTGCCCTTCTCTCCACATCCTTACCAGGACTTCTTTTCTTATTGTTATTTTAAAGTAAATTCAAAAACATAAAAATTTCCTCAGTTTTAATTTTGAATATGGTATATATTGATAGAAATATACCACTTAAACAAAAACTCACTAATGTTTAAGAATGTAAAAGGTTCCTTAGACCAAAAATTTGAGAATGGCTGGACTAAAGATATAAATCTAAATACAGACATTAAATAAAACCATGGATGAGCTTAAAGCTTGTGAGACTTCAGGTGGTGGACCAGGAATTCTGAGAAACCTTACAACCGAAAAGCTGAACAAAGTACATAAACATTTAGGTGAAGGCCTTAGATCTAGGCAACATCAGTGAAAAAGAATGGGGGCCTAGACAAATGAACCAGGCTTCTGTATCTGTTTTTCCCCTGGCATCAGTTGCTGGTTTTGCTGATACCGCAAGGGTACCTAAAAAGCTAGAAGGTTTGGAAGTGCTTTCCCCCCCTTTTTTGAACAGCTTTATTTGATTCTAGTTTGCTATATCACAGGGTCATTCTTTTAAGGTATAAAACTCAAAGGTTTTATATTTACAGAATTTTGCAACCTTCACTGTTATCTAATTTTTTAAAAGATTTTGAAGAATCCTGCTTAAACCCTGTTTAAAGAACTCTGCACTCAATCTTTAAAGATTTTATTTGAGAAAGAGAGAGTGCATGCATGCACAAGTGGGGGAGGAGCAGGGGGAGAGGGAGAAGCACTCTCTCCACTTGAGCAGCGAGCCTGGTGTGGGGCTCCATCCCAGGACCCTAGGATCATGACCTGTACATGGATCATGATGACTCCCTCTGCCCCACCCCCCACGCTCATGCTCTCCCTCTCTTCTCTCAAATAAATAAAAATCTTTTTTTTAATTTTTAATTTTTTTAAAAATTTGAGACAGAGAGAGAGAGCACAAGTGGGGAGGAGAGAGAGGGAGAGGGAGGGAGAGAGAGGGGGAGAGAGAGGTAGAGAGAGAGGGAGAAGCAGACTCTCTGAACAGGGAGCCTGATGTGGGGCTTGATCCCAGACCCTGAGATCATGACCTGAGCCGAAGGCAGACGCTTAACCAACTGAGCCACCCAGGCACCCCTCAAAGAAATAAAATCTTAAAAAAAAAAAAAAAAGACTATCTTTAGACCACTTCTAAGTTCACAAAAAAATCTGAGGCGACAATACAGAGTTCTCACATACCCTCTCCCAACCTACAGCTTTCCCCCATTACTATATTAAATTAGGGTGGTACATTTGTTACAATTAATGAGCAAATACTGACACATTGTTAGTAACTAAAGTTCATAATTTATATTAGGGCTCACACTGTGTTGTACATTCTTTAGGCTTTGAAAAATGCATAATGTCATGTATCCATCATTACAGTATCATATATAATAGTTTCACAGCCCTAAAAAAAACCCTTGTGCTCCCACTATTTATCCTTCCCTTCCTTACACTCCCAAACCTCTGGCAACCACCGATCTCTTTACTGGCTCCAGTTTTGTCTTTTCCAGAACGTACTATAGTTGGAATCATGCAGTATGTAGTCTTTCAGATTGGCCTTTTTCACTTTGTAATATGCATTGAAAGTTCCTCCAGGTCTTTTCAGGAATTAACAGCTCACTTCTTTTTATTGCTAAATAATCCTTCATTGTCTGGATATACCACAGTTTACTTTTCAATTTACCTACTAAAGGAGATCTTGGTTGCTTCTAAGTTTTGGCAATTGTGGATAAAGCTGCAATAAACACCTCTGTGGAAATTTTTGCACTGACATAAGTTTTCAACTTATTTGGGTAAATACTAAGAAGTGCTACTGCTGGATCTTATGGTGAGAGGTTTTTGTTTTGTTTTGTTTTGTTTTAAGCAGGCTCCACTCCTGATGTGGGCCTGAACTCACGACTTGGAGATCAAGAATCACATGCTCTACTGAGCCAGCCAGGTACCTCAAGAGTCCTTTTTTGGGCAGGCGCCTGGGTGGCTCAGTCAGTTAGGCATCTGCCTTTGGCTCAAGTCATGATCCCAGGTTCCTGGGATGGAGCCCCATGACAGGCTCCTTGCTCAGCGGGAGTCTGCTTCTCCCTCCCCCTGCCACTCCCCCTGCTTATGCTCTCTCTCTATCGTAAATAAGATATATTTATAGTATATAACATATATATAATATATAATCTTATAATAAATAAGATATATTTATTTGGGAAAGAGAGAGAGAGAGCATGTGCTGGTGTGCGCGTGCACGCACATGTGTGCCCTAAGGGAAGAGTAGAGGGAGAGTGAAGAGAAAATCTCAAGCAGACTCCACGCTGAATGCTGGGCCCAATGCAGGGCTTGATCCCACAACCCGAGATGATGAGCTGAGCTGAAACCAAGAGTCAGACACTTAACCACACTGGGCTCTGCGCTGGGAGTGGAGCCTGCTTTAAGATTCTCTCTCTCCCTCTTCCTCTACCCCCACCCCCCCCTTAAAAATAGAGAGTTTTGATAGAAATTGCCAAATTGTCTTTCAAAGTATCTGCACCATTTTGCATTCCTACCAGCAAAGATGAATGAGAGTTCTTGTTTCTTCACATCCTCGTTGGCATTTGGTGTCATCTCTGTTTTGGATTTTGGCCATTCTAATAGAAGTGTAATGGCATCTCATTTTAATTTACAATTCCCTGTTATATTATCTTTTCATATACTTATCTGCCATTTTTATATCTTTTTTGGTGAGATGTCTGCCAAGTCTTTTGCCCTTCTTTAAATGAGACTGTCTTCTTGAGTTTTAGGAGTTCTTTGTATATTCTGAACAATGATACTTTATCAAATAGGTGCTTTGCAAATATTTTCTCCCAGTCTGTAGCTTCTTTCCATTCTCTATCTTTCACAGAGAAGTTTTTAATTTGTTTTAAAGTTTTTTACTTAAGTAATCCCTACACCCAAACCATGAGTTTGGGGGCTCAAATCCCCAACTCCAGGATTAAGAGTTGCATGTTCTTCCAACTAAGCCACCTAGGTGCCCTGAGAAGTTTTTAATTTTAATTAAGTCCAACTTATCCTTTCTATTACGGATTGTGCTTTTGTATCTAAATAAGTTATCAATGAAACTCAAAGTCACCTAGATTTTTTTTCTGTTACCTTCCAGAAGTTTTATCATTTTGCATTTTAAATATAAACTTGTGGTACCTTTTAAGTTAATTTTAGTAAAAGATATGTTATTAGATTTTTTTTCATGCAGGTGAATAGCTGTTCCAACACCATTTGTTGAAAAGACTATCCTTTTTCCACTGATGTGTAAGTGTTCCTTTATCAAATGAGCTATTTGTGGACTCTATTTGTATAATTCTACTCCTGGGCTCTCTTACTGTTTTACTGACATCTATTCTTTTGCTAAGACCACACCACCTGGATTACTGTAGGTTTGAAGCAACCCTTTGACAAATGGCAGTCCTCCGACTTTGTTCTTCAGTATTATACTGGCTATCCTGCATCTTCTTCCTTTATGTATAAGCTTTATAGCTTGTAGATCTCCACAAAATAATTTGCTGAGATTTTGACGGGAATTGCATTGGCTCTTCAGGTCAATTTGGGAAGAACTGACAAAGATATTGAGTCTTCCTATCAATGAACATGGACCATCTCTCCATTTATTCTTTTTTATCAGAGTTTTACAGTTTTCCTCATGTAGTGTACCAACTTTGTTAGATTTATACATTAACATTTCATTTTTTGGTGCTGATATAAATATTTTTAAAATTCAAATTCCAATTGTTCACTGCTGGTATATAGAAAAGAAACTGACTTTAATATATTAACCTTGTATCCTGCCACCTTGTAATTCTTGCTTATTCCAGGTTTTTTAGTTGTTGATTCCATGAGATATTCTACATAGACAATCATCCTATCCGCACTTTCCTTTCCTCCTTTCCAATATTTATATATTTTGTTTCCTTTTCTCGTCTTTTTGCATTAGTTAGGACTTCAGTATGATGCTGAATAGGAATGGTGAGAGGGGAAAATACATGTGCCCAATCTTAGAGGAAAGTATATAGTGTCTCACAATTAAAGATAATGTTAGCTGTAGGGTTTTTGTAGACGTTCTCTATTAAGTTAATGAAGTTCTCCCTCTACTGCTAATTTTCTGGGAGTTTTTGTCATTTTTTTTTAAACCATGATTGGAAATTGAATTTCGTCAAATGCTTTTTCTGCATCTATGGATGTGATATGATTTTTATTCTTTAGCCTGTTGATGAGATGAATTATATTAATAGATCTTGAACTGTTGAACCAGCCTTGTGTAACTGGAATACAACATAGTTGTTACATTCCTTTGCAAGGGTTTCTGTAACAACCATCCACAAACTGGATGGCTTAGAACAACAGAAATTTATTCTCTCACAGTTCTGGAAGGTGGAAGTCCAAAATCAAGGTACCAACAGGATCATGCTTCCTCCAAAAGCTCTAGGAAAGAATCCTTCCTTGCCTCTTGTAGCTTCTGGCGGTTGCTGGCAATCCTTGGTGTTTCTTGGCCTGTATATACATCACTCCAACCTCTGCCTATACCTTTACAACACCTCTCCTCCCCTGTGCTGTCTGTGTCTTTGCTTCTTTACATAGCTTTCACCTATGAGTCTGTGACCAAATTTCCCTTTTATTCAGTTACTGGATTACAATCCATCCTAATTCATTCACTGCATCTTAACTTGGCTGCATCTGCAAAGACTCTATTTCCAAATAAGGTCACATTCACAAGTTCCAGGTGGACATAAATTTGGAAAGGTAATACAGAACTCAGTACAGTTAAGTTATATAATTTTTTAAATACAGTTAGATTTGCTTTGCTAATATTTTGTTGAGAATTTTTGCATTATCTATGTTCATGATAGATACTGATCTGTGGCTTTACTGTAATGCCTTTATCTGGCTTTGGTGTGAAGTCGTATCTCATTGTGATTTTGATTCCCATTTCCCTATTAGTACTTTCCATTTTTTTTTTAAAGGGGGAGGGGGGGCAGAGGGGGAAAGAGAAAATTTTTTTTTTTTTTTAGATTTTATTTATTTGACCGAGAGAGGCAGCAAGAGAGGGAACACAAGCAGGGGGAGTGGGAGAGGGAGAAGCAGGCTTCCTGCTGAGCAGGGAGCAAGATGTGGGGCTCGATCCCAGAATGCTGGGATCATGACCTGAGCCGAAGGCAGACGCCTAACGAATGAGCCACCCAGGCACCCGAGAGAGAGAATCTTGAGCAGATTCCACGCCCAGTGCATAACCCGATGTGGGGGTCGATCTCACAACCCTGAGATCATGACATGAGCTGAAATCAAGAGTCGGACACTTAAGCCAACCACGCAACCCAGGTGCCCCTCATGTGTTTGTCTATTTGTATATGCTCTTTGGAAAAATGTCTATTCAAATGTTTCCTGGTTTTAAATTGGGTAATTTGTCTCTTTGTTGTTGAGCTGTAAGAATTCTTTATATGTTCTGGAAAGCAGACCTTAACCATATATATCAGATGAATGATTCTGTTCCATTCCATGGGTTGTCTTTTTACTTTGTTGGTGTCCTTTGAAGTAAAAAAGATTTAATTTTGATGAAGTCCAATTTATCTTTTTCTTTACTTGCTTTTGCTTTGTGTCATATCTAATAAACTGTTGTCTAATATACGGTCATAAAAATTTACACCTATGTTATCATCCAGAATTTTAAATTTTTAGTTCCCACATTTGGGTGCTTCATCCTTTGGAGTTAATTTTTGTACCTTGTGTGGGGCAGGATCCAACTTCATTCTTTTGCATGTGGATATCCTGTAGTCCTTGAATCATTCCTTGAAAAGACCATTCTTTCCACCCCTGAATGGCACCCTTGCGAAAAATCAGTTTACCAAAAATCAGTTTCCAATCCATGAACAAGTGATGTCCTTCCTTTTATTTACATTTTCTTTGATTTCTTTCAGGACATTCTGCAGTTTTCAGTATGTGTCTTGCCCTTCCTTTATTAAAAATTTTTCTACATGTTTCATTTTTGATCACTTCTAGTGTATAGAAGTACAACTGATTAATGTATATTAATCTTACATCCTCAATCTGGCTGAACTAATTTATTAGCTATAATAGTTTGCGTGTATGATCTTTAAGGTTTCCTATATGTAAATTAACATTATCTAGAAAGACATAGTTTTCTTCATTTCCCTTCTAGATGCCTGCTGTGGCTTTCTTGTGATATTTTTGTTTAGCTTTAGTATCATGGTAATATTAGCCTCATAGTCTGAACTGGGAAGTGTTCCCTCCTTTCTAATATGATGGAAGAATTTAAGAAAGATGTTAATTCCTCTTTAAATGTTTAGTATAACCAAAAAGATTCAGTGGTTTGTGTCTTTCTCAGGGTCTGTCCATTTCATTTAATCTATTTTCTTGGGATATAGTTGTTTATAGTATGTTTTTATAATCCTTTTTTCCCCATTTGATCAGTAGTGAGGTCTCTTTTTTCATTCCTGATTTTAGTAATCTTATTCTTCTATATTTCATGGGTATTTTAGTTAAAGGTTTGTCAATTTTGTTGATCTTTCCAAATAACCAACTTTTGGTTTCATTGATTTTCTCTATTGTTTTTCAATTCTCCATTTATCTATGCTCTAATCTCTATTATTTCCTTACTTCCTATTATTTCCTTGCTTAAGTTTGCTCTTCTTTATTTCCTTATTCTCAAGATGGAAATTGGTTTGTTCTGAGATCGTCATTTTTAATATAGGTGTTTATAGCTGTAAATTTCCCTCCAAGCACTGTGTACTTACATGCACAAATTTTGGTATGTTGCATCTTTGTTTTTATTTATTTCAAAGTATTTTCTAACTTCCCTTTCTCCTCTTTAATGCCTTGGTTATTCGGGAGTATTAATTTCCATATACTTATGAATTTCCTGAATTTATCTCTTATTAGAATTTCTAGGGGCGCCTGGGTGGCACCGCGGTTGGGCGTCTGCCTTCGGCTCAGGGCGTGATCCCAGCGTTGTGGGATTGAGCCCCACATCAGGCTCCTCTGCTGTGAGCCTGCTTCTTCCTCTCCCACTCCCCCTGCTTGTGTTCCCTCTCTCGCTGGCTGTCTCTATCTCTGTCAAATAAATAAAATCTTTAAAAAAAAAAAAAAAGAATTTCTAATTTCATTCCATTGTGGTTTGAGAACATATTTTATACGATTTTAATCCTTCTAAATGTATTTGGTCTTGTTTTACACCCTAACATAGTGGTCTATCTTGGGAGAATGTGCCATATGCGTTAGAGAAGAATGTGTATTCTGTTGGTGGAGTGTTCTATAGATACCTGTATGTTTAGTTGGATCACAGTGTTGTTCAACTATTGTTTCCTTGTTAATCTTATTTCTTATTGTTTTATCCGTTATTGAAAGCGGAGTTTTGAAGTCTCCAACTATTACTGTTGAATTTTCTATTTATGCCTTTAATTATGTTAGTTTTAGTTTCATGTATTTTGGGGGTCTATTTTGGGTTAGGTTCACATGTATTTATATTTTAGGTCTTCCTCATGGATTGACACTTTTGCCATTATAAAATGTCCTTCCTTGTCTTTAGTAACAATTGTCATCTTAAAGTCTATTCTGTCTGATAGTACAGCCAGTCCATCTCTGTTTCGGTTACTATCTGTTATCGTATATAATTTTGTTCTATCCTTTTACTTTCAACCCACTGTGTCTTTGACACTAAAATGTGTCTCTTGCAGAAATTATAACCATGTATGTTTCACTTAATCTATTCTTTAATTTCTATCTTTTGAATGGGATATTTAGTCCATTTATAGTTAAGGTAATTACTAATAGGGTAAGATTTACATGTGCCATTTCACTGTTTTCCACATGCTTTATGTCTTTTTTTGTCCCTCTATTCTTTCACAACTACCCTATTTTCTATTAAACAGATACTGTCTAGTTACCATTTTAATTTCCTTCTTGTTCCCTTTGTTATATTTTTCAGAGTTCTTTTTTTTTTTTTTAAGATTTTACTTATTAGAGAGAGAGAACAAGCACAAGCAGGGGGAGGAGCAGAGGGAGGAGGAGAGAGAGAGGCAGGCTCCTCACTGACCAGGGACTCTGATGTGGGACTCAATCCCAGGACCCTGAGATCACGACCTAAGCCAAAAGCAGATGCTTAACCGACTAAGCCATCCAGGTGCCCCTCAGAGTTCTTTTCTTAGTGTTTTCCCTGGAGATTACAACATATTAACTTGGAACAATGTCATTTGGTTAATTAATATAAAGTTAATTTCAGTAACATTAAAAACCTTTATATATGACTCCATTCCCTCCCCTCACCTTTGTGCGTTTTTTGTCACATAAATTTAATCTTTACACCTTGTATGCACATCTACTCAGATTTACATCTATTGCTTTATCCAGTTGTTTCTTAAATCATGGAGTATGAAAAAAGTGACAAAAATACATTTTTGCTCCCTTTTATATTTATCTGTATGGTTACCTTTTCTGGTGCTACTTATTTCTTCATGTGGACACAAATTACTATCTAGTGTTATTTCATTTCCACATGAAGGACTCCCTCTAGCATTTCTCATAGGACCGGTGTGCCATTGATAAATTCTTCCAGTTTTTATCTGAAAATGCCTTAATTTTGCCTTCATTTTTTTGATCGGATTAATTACATTTTATTTGTATTTAGTCACATTTCCTAATTTTTTAAATTAATATTTTTAAATTTAAATTCAATTACTTAACATATAGTGTATTACTAGTTTCAGAGGTATAATTCAGTGATTCATTCTCTTTCATTTTTTAAAAAAAATTGACAGAAATCACATACCATAAAATTCTCCATTTCGAAGTATATATAATTCAGTGGTTTTTAATATATTCATCAAGCTATGCACTAATTTTGTAATACTTTCATCACCCCAAAAGAACCCTGCACTCATCAGCACTTACTCCCCATTCTTGCCCACATCTTCACTTTCTGGAAACCAATGACCTGTTTTCTGTCTTTATGATTTCCCTATTCTGGATAGTTAACTGAAATGGAAGAATATAAAATACAGCTTTTTTACATCTAGCTGCTTTCACTGGGCTTAATATTGTCAAGATTTCTCTCATTTTAAAATAGTTTTTCTGGATACCAAATTCTTATTCAACCTTTTTCTTTCATTATTTTGAATATGTCTTCGTACCGCCTTCTGGCCTCCATAATTTGTGAGAGATCAGGTCTTATCTTACTGAAGATGCCTTGAACATAGTAAGTTGTTTTCTCTTGGTGCTTTCAAGATGCTTTGTCTTTCAGTAGTTTTACTGTGAGGAGTCTAGGTGTGGATATCTTTGAGTTTTTACTACTTAGTATTCATTAGGGTTCTTAGATAAGTTTGCTATTGATTTTCATCAAATTTGAGAATTTGGGGCTATTGTTCCTTCCAATGTTCTTTCTTCTCCATTGTCTCTCTTTACTCCCCTTCTGAGAATCACATTATGTTTATGTTGGTATGATTAATGGTGCCCTACAGATCTCTGTGTCTCTATTTATTTTCTTCATTCCTTTTTCTTCCTTTTCCTCACACTGAATAATCTCAATTGACCTACTTTCAAGAATGCTAGTTATTTCTTCTGCCTAGTCAAATCTGATACTAATCTCTTCCAGTGAAGTGTTCATTTAATATATTTTACAACTCCAGAATTTCTGTATGGCTCTTAAAATTTTTTTAAAATCTTTTTATTAAGATATAATTCACATACCTTATAATTCACCAACTTAAAGTGTAAAATTTTTAGTATATTCACGAATACATACAACACCACATTTAGTATATTCATAGATTTGTACATCACCACCACCCTACCTACCTTTCCATCCTCTCCCCACCTCAGCCCTAAGCAAACACTGGTTTACCTTCTGTCTGTCTAGATTCCCTGTACATTTTTTATAAATGGGATCTGTGGTCTTCTGTGACTGGCTTCTTTCACATGGTGTAACATTTTCAAGATTCAAGTATTGCATGGTAGTATTTGTCTCAGCTGTTCTACATTTTTTTCTTTTTTATATTTTACTTATTTATTTGATAGAGAGAGAGGCAGTGAGAGAGAGAACACAAGAGGGGGAGTGAGAGAGGGAAAAGCAGGCTTCCCGCTGAGTGGGGAGCCTGATGCAGGGCTCGATCCCAGAACACTGAGATCATGACCTGAGCCTAAGGCAGCCACGTAAAGACTGAGCCACCCAGGCGCCCCTACATTTTTTTTCTTTCTTCCCTTTGAAAATTTTTTGTTTTATTTTCTCTTATCTTGATAGTTATATACTCTTTTATTATTTAGTGTCTAATCTAGAAATTACTACAACATAGATCTTCAGCAAATCTAAGTGTAATATAAATTGGTACTTTCATCTTTTACTCAGCAATTTAAGGAACTAACAGCATTAGAATTTCATTTACTTCTTCCTAATATATGTACTATTGTCATTAATTTGAAATTTATACACATACAAGAATATATATTCATTCATGAATTATATTCTTTTAGATGGTATGTATTCATTTGAATTTATCCCATATTTGCCACTTTTATTCCTGTAACCACTTCTATGTTTCTCTCTAGGATAATTTGCCTTCTAGGTGAAGAATGCCATTTAGTATCTTCCTTCAGTGCGAGTTTGCCAGTGACAAAGTCTGTCAAATTTCTGTTTGCCACGAAATGTTTGCCATTTCACCTTATTAGAAGTTATTTTTCATGGATACTAGATTCTACATTGGCAGTTCTTTTCTTTCCTCTTTTAAAGATTTTACTTTTTTAAGTAATCTCTCCACCCAGTATGGGGCTCAAACTCACAACCCTGAGATCAAGAGTCTCATTCTCCACTGACTGAGCCAGCCAGGCGCCCCATTAAGCACTTCGTAGTTATTATTTTATTAACTGTGGCTTAAACTTTTTCTTTTGACAAGTTAGCTATTAGTCCATTTGTTGCTCTTTTAAGGTAACCTTTCTTTTACTTTCCTTTGGTCTTAATGGGTGTGTGTGTGTGTGTGTATGTGTGTGTTCAACAGTTTTATTATAATGTACCTAAGTGTACTTTCTTTTTATACATCCAACTTGGGATTTCTCAGATTACCTTCTATCTGTGCTTTGTTTTTTTAAATCACTTTTGGAATATTCTTTACCATTGTCTTTTCATCTTTTCAGATGTTTCTTCTATTCTATACCCTCTTTAACTTCCTCTGGGCTACTTATGTATATATTATAATTTAACCCCATATCTCCCATGTCTTGGTATCTCAATGCATCAGTTTTTTTTCTTATTCAGTTGACCTTTTACTTCTTTGATTAAGTCTAAGTTACTGTTACCCATTTTTATGCATAGAGTTGTGTTTCCCCAAAATTTTTATGTTGAAGTCCTAACCCCTAATACCTCAGAATGGAACTGTATTTGGAGACAGAGCCTTTAAAAAGAGATTGTTAAGTTGAAAGGAGGTCACCAGAATAGGGTCTAATTAAATATGACTTGTGCCTTTGTAAGAAGAAGATATTAGGACACAGATACACACAGGAGGAAGACCGTGTGACAGAGAGAAGACAGTCATCTACAAGACAAGAAGAGAGGCCTCAGGAGAATCCAGCCCTTCCAACACCTTGATCTTGGACTTCTCGTCCTCCAGAACCGTGAAGAAATAAATCTTTGCTGATTAAGCCACCCAGTCTATGGTACGTTGTTATGGCAGTCCTAGCAACCTAATACACCCATCTATTGAGTATTTAATTTTGGTTGGCATACATTTCAATTCTAGAAATTCCAACTTTTTCCTCATAGCTCCCATTCTTTGCTAAAATTCTTAATGTTGTCTTTGATCTCTTTGAACACACTAAGTGTAGCTATTTTTTTTTTTAGATGGGGGTAGAGAGAGAAGTGGGTAGAGGGAGGGGGAGAGAATCTTAAGCAGGCTCCACACCCAGAACAGAGCCTAATGTAGGGCTTGATCTCACAACCCTGAGATCATGACCTGAGCTGAAATCAAAGAGTCCGATGCTTAACCGACTGAGCCACTTGCAATTTTAAATATGTAATTTTAAAATTTTTAAATTGAGATTAATATCAGATTTGACTAGGCAGTAGCAATTATAAAATGTGTCTGATTACTCAATTACCTGAATCCTATGTGGATCAGGATCAATTATCTGTTTTTTTTTTTTTCCTGTTTATAGTCCCTTCATTTTCTCTCCCTGTGTTTTTAGTTATTATTTATTGATTGGTAGGCATTGTGGAAACATTTTGATGCCTAAGGTAATGTTACCTTTCTTTCTTTTTTTTTTTAAAGATTTTATTTATTTATTTGACAGAGAGAGAGAGAGACAGCCAGCGAGAGACGGAACACAAGAAGGGGGAGTGGGAGAGGAAGAAGCAGGCTCCCAGCAGAGGAGCCTGATGTGGGGCTCAATCCCAGGACCCTGGGATCACGCCCTGAGCTGAAGGCAGATGCTTAACGACTGAGCCACCCAGGTGCCTCGATGATGTTACCTTTCTTCAGAGAATTTATATTTGCTCTGGCAAATTGGTAGTGAAACTAGCAGTCAAGTTCACCTAAATTCATATTCAGGGACTAACATGACTCAGAGTTTACTTATAGTTCTTCTTTACTCCTAGGCTGTAAACCTTTAGATTCACAACCCAAAGAGCGGAAGTACACTCAGGATCACCACTGATTTAGGGGCCCTGGCCTCCTGTTTTTGATCCGTAGAGACTTTCAAATGTGCTAAAGCTTTTCAACATTTTAGCTGCTGCTTTCAGAAACAGAATTAGCATATGCCCCTAGGGTTTCTGTCCCTTTGTATCTTGGCTTTCTTATTCTTTTTTCTTCATTAAGTCTTCAATCAAATGCAAATAGATTTTATATACACACATGTATACATGTATATGCATATATGTATGTCCATGTATATATGTGTATGTAACTCTACCTACCTCTACATACACACGTATATGTGTAGACATGTACATGTGTGTATATATAATATACATATATTCCTTTCTAAAAATTGTATGCCAAAGATAGCATTTATAAATAGTGTTAACAGAAATGAGGTGAAGTCTGGAATGATGTCTTAATATAGAGAAGATTTAAATTTGTTTCTTCAAGGAGTCTGGAGTATTAGCTCTATGAGAAACTTGAGAACACTAGCATTCTGGGTCATTGTATCTGATTTCGGGAATAGAAGTAATTCAAAGATGAGCCGTAGTTTGCTCTAAGGATTTATATACCATTCACTCACCCTTATTCCTATGATGTAGCTCTTTGGGGCACGAAACCAAAATGTTGGAGGTTGCCTAGTGTCATCTACACTTAGTGGGTTCTAGACTCTAATTACTGTCCACCTGGAAAACTACAAGACTGTCAAAAGTACTCCTCAGGAAATTGAATGGGAAAGAAAAGACCTTGAAAAACCTGCTCCTCCTAAAAGCAACAAGTACACTGCAAAAATGGTCAAAATCAAACTTTCTGGAACTGTGGATACTAGCCAGAGGTTTGCAACAATCTGAGGAGCATTTACTCAATAAAACCGGCTGAATCTCACAAGCTTTATGGTGTTTTAACTTGCTCTACTCACATCCCCCTTTCTCTGCAGTAGCTGTCCCATCTGTAGCCTCACTACTATGGTAATTGTGAAAATAATGTAGCAGTCACTGGAGGGGGGCAGAACAAGTTCGAGGCATTTAAAGAAATATTTGTCCAGTCATTAACTGATCACTAAGCTAACCAAGGGGAAATTTTCAATGCTACACATAATCTAGATTACAGAGATTATACAATCAGGCCAGAAAAGCCATCAAAGAATAACAACAACAATTCCTGGGAGTGGAAATTTAATTTGCAGAGCTGCCACATTATATTAAAAACGTCTACTTTTTAATAAAAAAATTATAAGACATGTCAAGAAATAGTAAAATATGGCCCATTCACATGAAAAAAAAAGTAGTCAATAGAAACTGCCTGGGATAAACCCAGTTGATGACTTTACTGGACAAGCACTTAAAACCAGTATTTTAAATACTGTTCAAAGAACTAAAGAAAATCACATCTAAAGACCTTAAGTATAGGAAGTATCTCAACAAAGAGACTATCAATAAACAGACAAGTTATAAGCAAGAATCAAACAGAAATTTTGGAGTTAGAACGTATAATAACTGAAACAACAAATTCCACTAGAGGGGCTTAGCAGATTTGATCAGGCAGAAAAAATAATCCATGAACTAAGAAATAGGTCCACTGAAATTATCCAGTATGAGAAAGAAGAAGGAAAAAGAAGAAAAATGAATGCAGCTTCTGAGACAGTAAGATGCCATCAAACATACCAAATTCAAATAATTGGAGTCTCAGTAGGACAGGTGAGAGAGAAAGGGTCAAAAAGAATATCTGAAGAAATAGTGGACCCCAAATTACCAAACTTGGTGAAAAATTTAACTGAACATCCAAGAAGCCTAAGGAATTCAAAGTGGGATAAACTCAAACTTGATCTGCAACATCAGCTATTCCCTGGGTCTTCAGCCTGCTGGCCCACTCTGAAGATTTTGGACTTTCCAGCCTCCATAAATTACATGATCCAATTCCTTAAAATAAATCTCTCTCCGTGTGCACACACACACAACACACACTCTTGATTCTGTTTCTCTAAAGAACCCTAAGATAGAACTAGCACACAAAAAGAGGAAGAGAATAGAACTATATAAGAACAAAGTTTTTGTATATTACTAAAATTAATTTGGTATTACTGTGAATAAGATTTTTATAAATTAATATGCAAAAAAAGCACTTGATAAAATCCAACACACCTTCAACATAAAAATGCTTATCACCTGTCCAAAAAAAAAAGAAAAGAAAAGAAAAATGCTCATCAAATTAGGAATAGAAGGAAACTTCCGTAACATGAGAAAGCAAGTTTATGAAAAACTCACAGCTAACATATACTCAACAGTGAAAGACTTACTATTCCCCTACAAACATCAGAAATAAAATAGGATGCTTTTCACCATTGCTATCAAAGTTGTACTGGAAATTCCAACTAGAGCAACTGGGCAAGAAAAAAATAAAAGACATCCAAATTGGAGGGCGCCTGGGTGGCTGAGTTAGTTAAGCGTCTGACTCTTGGTTTTGGCTCAGGTCATGATCTCAGGGTCGTGGGATGGAGCCCTGCATTGAGCTTCATGCTCGGCTCAGAGTCTGCTTGGGGTTCTCTCCCTCTCCCTCCCCCCTGACCCTCCCCCTCCTCATGTGGGTGTTCTCTCTCTCTTTCCCTCTCAAATAAATTAACAAAATCTTAAAAAAAAAAAAAAAAAAGAAAAGAAAAGAATCCAAACTGGAAAGAAAGGAGTTTAACTATCTCTATTTGGAGATGACCTGATTCCATAAATAGAAAATTCCAAGAATTTTTGAAAAAAGAAAAAGCCCTAAACCTAATAAATTAAAAAAAAGTGGTAAGGTTAAAGATTAATACATAAAAACCAGTTATGTTTCTGTACATCAGCAATGGACAATTCAAAAATGAAATTAAGAGAACAATTACATTTACAATAGCATCTAAAACAATAAAATTCCTAGGAATAAATTTAATCAGGGAGGTAAAATACTTTTACATGGATACTATATAATGTTGCTGAAAGCAATTAAAGACCTAAATAAACAGAAAAAAATATCCTCTGTCTATATATTATATAACTAAATATTATTAAAATGGCAACATGTGCAAAGAAACCTACAAATTCAATGCAATCTTTATCAAAATTCCAATGGCTTTTTTTTCAGAAGTGGAAATTTCATATAAAACTCTAAGGGGCGCTGAACAGCTAAAACAATATTCAAAAAAGCAAACAAATCTGGAAGACTCACACTTTTAGATTTCAAAACTAACTAAAAAGAAACAGTAATCAGGGGCGCCTGGGTGGCACAGCGGTTAAGCGTCTGCCTTCAGCTCAGGGTGTGATCCTGGCGTTGTGGGATCGAGCCCCACATCAGGCTCCTCCGCTATGAGCCTGCTTCTTCCTTTCCCACTCCCCCTGCTTGTGTTCCCTCTCTCGCTGGCTGTCTCTCTGTAGAATAAATAAATAAAATCTTTAAAAAAAAAAAACAAAAAAAGAAACAGTAATCAAAACCACCTTGTACTGACATTAAGAATGACATTTATCGAGGGGGGTGGGGGAATGGAGTAACTGGGTGTTCAACATTAAGGAGGGCAAATGAAGTAATGAACACGGTGTTATATAAGACTGATGAATCACTGAACTCTACCTCTGAAACTAATAATATATGTTAATTAATTGAATTTAAATTTAAAAATTAAAAAAAAAAAGAATGACATTTAGACAAGAGAATAGAATTTAGAGTTCAGAAATAAACCCTATGAAATAAACATCTATGCCCAACTGATTTTTAACAAGGATGCCAAAACCATCCTATGGAGAAAGAATACAGTCTCCTCAACATGTAGTGCTGGGATAAGTAGATAACCACATGCCAAAGAATAAAGATGGATCCCTACCTCATTCCATATACAAAATTCAACTCAAAATGGATCAAGTGTTCCAAATACAAGAGCTAAAGCTGAAAACCATTACAAGCAGGGCGCCTGGGTGGCATAGCGGTTAACCGTCTGCCTTCGGCTCAGGGCGAGATCCCCGCGTTCTGGGATCGAGCCCCACATCAGGCTCCTCCGCTGGGAGCCTGCTTCTTCCTCTCCCACTCCCCCCGCTTGTGTTCCCTCTCTCACTGGCTGTCTCTATCTCTGTCGAATAAATAAATAAAATCTTTAAAAAAAAAAAAGAAAGAAAACCATTACAAGAAAATATAGGGGTAAATCTTCATGACCTCAGATTTGGCAACAGATTCTTAGATTTGACACCAAAAAAGCACAAGAAACAAAAGAAAAAGAGATAAATTGGACTTCATAAAGATTTTAAGTTTTTATGCATCAAATTAACATTAACAAGAAAGTGAAGATATTCTACAGAATGGAACAAAATATTTGCAAATCATTTATCAGGCAAGCATTCTGTATCCAAAATATGTAAAAAAAAAAAAAACTTTACAATTCAACAACAAAAACACAAATAACTCAATTAAAAAATGGAGAAAAGATCTAAAAGGATTTCTTCAAAGAAGATATACAAATGGACAATAAGCACATGAAAAGATGTTCAACATCGTTGTTATTAAGGAAATGCAGGTTAAAACCGCAATGAGATACCACTTCACAGTGGCTATAATTAAGAATGGAAAACAAAATGTTGGCAAGGATTGGGGAAATTGAAACCTCTGTACATTGCTGGTAGGAATGAAAATGGTGTAGCCACTGTGGAAAAGAGTTTGCTGGTTCCTCAAAATTTAAACACAGAATTACCTTACAGCCCATCAATTTCACTCCTAGGTATATAACCCAAAGAAATGCAAACAGGTACTCAGATACATATGTAGGTATATTTTCAGCAGTATTCACAATAGTCAAAAGGTAGAAACAAGTCCTTATGTCCATCAATAATGGATGGATAAACCAATTGCAGAAGAAACACACAATGGAATATTATTCATCCATAAAAGAGAATAAAGTAGTGATATATGCTACAACTAGCATGAACCCTAAAAACATGCTCAACAAAAGCAGCCAGACACAAAATGTCACATATTTTATGATTATTTCTATGTAATGTATCCAAAATCAGTAAATCCATAAAGACAGAAAAACAGAGTAGACATTATCAGTAAATAGGTGAAGGGTGAATGGGGAATAATTACCTCCCTCCAGAATGAAAAAGAGGTTGGAACTAGCAAGCAGATATTTTGGTGTGCTTGCTTGAGGTGACACCTGGGCCCATGAAATGAATGGACATTGAAGGCTGCAACAACACAGAAATGGGTTGAATCTAGACATTTCTCTTGCACTCTCTGAAGTGCAAAATGCCAACAAGAATTGTTCTGCCTGACAAGAGGAGATACAGAGAATACAGATGGTTCTGGGGTAGATTTCCTGAGGGGAAGGCCCTGCACATAAGTGGCAAGTTAGACTGACCGTGATAGCTCCAGGAGGCAAGAAATAGTTCCTGACATAAACAGGTATCTACTGTAGACTGGGCTATGCATACCTGTTGGTATGCTCGAAATACTAAAAAAAAAAAAAAAAAAAAGTCTAAAACAGAAGATACTGCACCAATTTGGACTGACGACTCCCATTTCCTCAGACCAAGGAACACATTTTCATCCTCAGAGTAACAGTTTGATAGAGAATAGAATGGACAATTGAAACATTTTTGTCTAAAATGGAGGGAATAAAGGCATAAAGGGTTGACCTGCATGCTTTCACGAGTGTGTACTGACACTCGACATGAGCAGGGCCCAGAGGATGTCTGCCCTTTTCTGGGGGATCCCAGAGGAGGGGTGGAGAAAGTGCTGGTGTAACAACAATACTTTTTTTGTTTTCCCCATGTGACCTCAACACACTTTTTTCCTACTGATTCTCAGACCAGAACTGCGGATGCCATAACTGGGATGAGCTGTGTATCCGTTCACCAGGGCTGCCACAGCAAAGTACCACTAACTGAGTGGCTTCAACAACAGATATGTGTTGTTTCACAGGGCTGGAGGATAGACGTGTGAGATCAGGGTACTGGCAGGATTGGTTCCTTCTGAGGACTATGAGGGACAATCTCTTCCACGACTCCCTCCTAGCCTCTGGCAGCCTCAGGTGTTCCTTGGCTTGTAGTCGGCAATCCCCCTGTGTCTTCACATTGTCTTTCCTCTACGTATATCTGGCTCTGTATTCAAATCTCCTCCTTTCATAAGGACATAGTCATACTGGATTAGGGCCCACTCTAATGACCTCATCTTAACTCCATCATCTGCAAAGACCCTATTTCCAAATATAGTCATATTCACTAGTACTGAGGGTTAGAATGTCAATACCTTTTTTTGTGTTTGGGGGGGTATAATTCATTCTATAACAGTCTCTAAGCAAAAAACTGTAATTATATTTTTAAACCTTTATGATGAAATTCCCAAGGGCCTAATGGGGTAGATCTTGCTTTCACCTCTCTAGCAAAATTGAGGTTCACAGGAAATGCAGCTAAACCGCCTAGTGGTCAAGAGAGGTCACTAATTCTGCACCTGTGTAGCCCTTTCCTATATGAATGGGAGTGGATTAAGGGGGAAGCACCTACCAAACTAGCATTGCTATCAGCAACCTACACCACCAGCGGAGGGGCCAAACCTAACATTCCTTCCAAAGATAGAAAAGTTAGGGTATAGGGGCGCCTGGGTGACACAGTAAGCGTCTGCCTTCGGCTCAGGGCGTGATCCCATCGTTATGGGATCGAGCCCCACATCAGGCTCTTCCGCTATGAGCCTGCTTTCCTATCCCACTCCCCCTGCTTGTGTTCCCTCTCTCGCTGGCTGTCTCTATCTCTGTCAAATAAATAAAAAAAAAGGGGGCGCCTGGGTGGCACAGCGGTTAAGCGTCTGCCTTTGGCTCAGGGCGTGATCCCAGCGTTCTGGGATCGAGCCCCACATCAGGCTCCTCCACTATGAGCCTGCTTCTTCCTCTCCTACTCCCCCTGCTTGTGTTCCCTCTCTCGCTGGCTGTCTCTATCTCTATCAAATAAATAAATAAAATCTTTTTAAAAAAAATTTTAAAAAAAAAGAAAAGTTAGGGTATAAATGGAGAGAAGGAAGAATGGTAGCTGAGGATAAAGAAATGAATCAATGGTTATGCAATCAGGGAAATCCAAAATTATACTGGTATCTCAAAACAGGCTTAGAACAAGAGATAATATTATTGCCTGTTAGCTCAAGTATACCACATGCCTGAAAAAGCAGAGCCATGTTGCTGAGACTGTTCTTGCTTTTAGAATCTGACAATGTCAAATGAAAGCCTGCAAACTTAAGTGGCACAGTTTTGGGAGATATTTTGGTCATGTAGTATGACAACGAACTGGACTAATTACTCATGCCTGAGTGGAACTCTAGTAATGCCTCAGTATCTTTTGACTCGTACTTCAGGTTATATTTACTACCATACTGCAATGTGATGGGACACGAACCTCCTTGGTTAAGAATCAGTTACATTACTTAAACAAGTCTTATAATAATACTGATGTTGATAGGCAAATATATTGGGAAACTGGGTTAATGCTTCTTCAAGGTGTAATGCTGATGGAAGAATGAATGGCCTGAGAAACAACTGGAGTAATTAACCACCAGCTAAATTCTACCCTGAAGAGTTCTGCACAAATTTATTGTAAGGAATAAAGAGTGGCAAATCGAGGGGGAAAATGTAATTAAGTTACTACAAACATATGAAAATGTATGTAATAGCCTTATAGAGCAGATCCATTATTCAAATCTATCCCATCCCCACACTGGCTCCTCCAAATATGAGGCATATTCATAATGAGACTATTGGACAAATGGAATGCAGTGAAAGTGATACTGTATGACTTTCAGGTGATGGTGTAAAGGCAACATGGTTTCCACCCAGCTCTAGTTTCTTGGAATGCTCACCCCTTGAACCATATGCCACCATGCCGTGACGAAGCCCAGACTAGCTCATGTGGAAAGACCACATGAAGAGGCACCAGAGCCCACTGCACCACGTGCAACTTCTTGACTTCAGAATCATAAATGCTCACTGTATGTCACTAAGTTTTAGGGTAAATTTGTTACACGGCCATCAATAACCAAGCACTGCTCAAGTAATTCACTACTCAGAGAAAGATAAATAAGGATACAGCTAACTAATATAAGGCAAAATGCAATAGCCACTACACAGAATATAAACAAGGGGCCTTGGAAAAAATTAATAAATAAACAAGAAGCCTTGGCAGAAGAAGGAACATAAGGAAGTAAGTCTAAGGGATGGAGCAGTGGGGAGAAAATGGAAAGGGCTTCAAAGAAGCAAGCCTTGAAACACTAGAGCTTAACAGAGCTTGAAGGGAAACAATAGCATCAACAACAAAAAGAAGGAAGGTGTGGTAGGACTTAGTGACAAAGCAGCATATATATATGTGTGTGTATATATATGTATATGTATATATGTATATGTATATATATAGATATATATAGGTCTCCTTAGAGACAAAAAATACTTTTTTTTTTTTTTACATAATCTCAAATACTGAAAGGATGCTAAACTATTGAAATCAGTGTAGGAAACATTAATTTAAAAAGAAACAAGGTGGAGTTCTAGTGACTGCAATCATATGAAATTATTAAATTTCTTGCTGTTAATCTCCATGCAAAGGGCTAACTCTGACCCTAAGAAATGAAAGCCACTTATCAGCACTTCCTTTGATGTACTGGCCAAGGTAAAACCCAGTACTTTGCTTGCTCATTGTGCCAGACCCAATATCAGTTTAATGACAGCAATTCTCCATGGTTAGCATTCCTGGGAGTTCTAGGGGTGATTTACAGGGAGGTATTTGTCTTGAACCAAAATGAAAAGTGCCTAATAATAGCCATAAAAAGCTGAGTAAATTCATAAGCTGCTTTAATTGCTGAAATTTACCCCCACTTCCCTGATAAGGGCATGAAGATTATGTCTACAGGCATCAGACTGACAACCTGGGAATAATCATTACTTACCAAGCAAAATCAAAGTATTTATCTCTTTAAGCTGCTCTGTACAAGTAGAAGCCTGAAAGCAGTCCCTCTGAGCTGCCTGCTCAGCAACGACTAACTTTTCAGTCTGTTTAGGAGACACCTTCAATTTGGGATCCCTCCCACCAAATCACACTTCCTCTTAGAGTGGTCAGATAGGCAGTCCTTAAAAACTCCGAAACTTTAAAATTTCTGTCCTCCTCACCTCATAAAACTTTTTTAAGGAGGCCACCAGGCACAGCTTCAGGCTATCCACAATCTCCTGATGAGGCATCTGGAACACCACTCGTGAATACCATTTTGTGAGTGTGCTGGGGAGGAGGCAGTAAGAGAGAGAGAAAAGACAGAAAGATGAACACACACTCACAGAGGAAGGCCCACAGTCTGAATGTCAGTACAGTACAACAAGTATGCACCAGTACAACAAGTACCTAGTAAATGCATTTATGTTACAGGTAAAAACACATTGCAATATGGGGACAGATATATATATATATATATCTTTCCATATAGATATGCCACATATAGAATGTAAAAATATAGGCATAATTGTGGTATTTACTACAAAACCACTTCCAACTGAAAAAATTTAACCACCTGATATCCACCAACAGAGGACTAAAAAGTGCTGTTGCATACAATAAATTCCATGCAGCAGTTAAGAATTGGTTGAGATTTATTTGTATTGATATGAGAAAACGTCTGCAATATACAATTTAAGTACATAAAACAAGCTGAGGAATAGTATACATAGTAATATGCCATTTTGTATACATATATACACCACCTACACGTGTTACTATATGCATAAATGAGAATCTGAAAGTATATATACATCAAACCTTTGGTGCTAGTTAATAAAACATGGCCCATGAGGAACTTTCACTTTCTAAATTTCTGCAGGTATCTGCATGAGCATGCCTTGTTTTTACAATCAGAAAAAAAAAAAAATCCCTCGTTCCTGGGGGGGCAAAACCACTAAGACACAGCCCCTATTCTGAAGATTACACCACAGCCAGGGGAACAGACTTACAGATCTGACAAGTCTGGTAAATAGATTGAATAAACTAAGAGGAAGATAGAGGAGGAAAGAGTTTGGTATACTTTTGTAAAGTATACTTTTACTATAACACAAAATATTCAAATAGTATTTGCTAGATTTATAGTAAGATTAGGCATCAAAATGAGGTAACCAAACAAAACCCACTATGAGTAGTACTTACAGATTGATGCTCGCAACAAAGCCAACCACAGAGCGCATGCCTCGGCTAGGATCATGGTAAACATCCATCCCAATCACCATCAATTGTTTCTGGGTTAGAAAACAAAAAACAAACCAAAAACAACAAGCAATCCATCACCCCATCTTTTTATTATCTGCACCCCAAAAGCAACATATGAAAATAAGTTCTGGGAAAGAAAAAGACTGACATCAACTTGACATCTTTTTAAACACTATGAACAAGTCAGAGATCTAGAACAGGCTCAGCCACTTCTTCTTTGAAGGACTACACAGTCAATAACGTTGGGCTTTGTGAGGAACTATTCAATGCCATCTGTCATTATAGCACAAGAGCAGCCATAGTTAGTCTATAAAGAAGTATGGCTGTATTCCAATAAAACTGCATTTAAAGACACTGAAATAGAATTTCATTTAATTTTCATGTGTCAGGAAATACTAGTTTTATTTTTATTGGTTCCAACTATTTGAAGTTATAAAAACCATTCTCAGCACGTGGGCTATACAAAATCAGGCTATGAACCATTCAGACCACTAAGCATGGAGAATAAAGATAACTCTATGAAGAAAACCAGGAAAACAACTAGGTAGGAGTCTTTGGAGAGCTAAATTGAATGAAGACACATCTCAGCATTACTCACCAGAGGAATATCCACTCCCCAGAGCTCACCACCCAATTTACAATTAATCTGAAGTAAAATTTTCTGGGCCACACTCCGAAGCCTGGTCGGCTGACCAATGGTTCGGACATTGATGACCTATAACAAAGGGGTGTGGGGAAAGAGGACGCTATCAACCTGTCAGGCGATATAAGCAAGTCTGAAGTAAACACTACATTTGCTTAAGAAACCCCAGTTAGCAGATAATACACTTTGTGTGACTAGTTCTACTTCTAGGATATCTAGGCAGGCATGCACACACACATACACACACCCCACAAACACAAATCGAAACAAAACAAAAACAAAAACAAAAACTTTCGAAAGAATCTCATACAGAATAATTTTTTTAACTTAGTTAGGAAAAACAGCTTTCCCCTTTCAGAGTGAAGCCTATACTCTCAGAGCCCAGTCATGTGAAACCACCCAGCAGCTCATCCACTGAACCAGCACGAGTAACTCATTTGGGAACATGAAGGCAGCATTTACAAAGAGCACCTGCTTTTAACCCAGTTACCCTAATAAGGGGGACTGTTCCACCAGAAGGGTTACACATGATGGCTTCTAATAGTTACTTCAGTCTTTTTGAACACCTGTATCCCTCTTTTCAAAGCCTCAAGGGAGGCTAGAGTTTCCATCTGTGCCTCCTGCCCAGCTCCCACTCACCTGTGAGGGCACAGGAGCCTGCACACAGCACAGCTTTTTAATGGCCCCATAGAGATCGTCACGTGCGCCCATGATGATGCAAACAACCATCTGTATCTTTCCCTTGAGGAGATAAAGTACATACAAAGTCAGGCTTTGGAACTCTCAGGGGACCTTGACAGGGCTCCAGCTGGGGGCAGTCTAAGAGCCTGCAAAGTCATGGGACCTTTAAGGCAGAGGGGAACTGAAACAGAGGGTAGATATTCTAACCCCAAACAGGTCTTTGAACCTTTGTTGGGTTCAGGGCTTCTTTGCACAGATACGGAATATGATACCATAAATTCTCTAGAGCTGGTCCTGACTACCTGATGTCTTTCTTAGGAGATTTAAGCTGCCTGGAAAAGGCAGGCTTGAAAATTTGCAAGGGTTACTCAGTTGCTGCTTTCAATTCCCTGTAATGCTTTTTACCACTCTCTTCAGTAAACTAAGCACCTTATTACATTCATCCCACAAAACTGAGGAAACATGGAATACAATACCACAAGAAAGCATTCAGAGCCAAACACAAACAAATGAAGCTACTGCCAAATCCATAAGTGTCTCTTCCTAACTCTCTGGTTAGGAGATAGAATGATATTGCCAGCAGAGTATCTCACAGAAACATCCTTGACCCCTCACTGTTTAATAAGAGCTCCAACGCTGGAAACACAGGATCTTTCAAAGTCTGAATAAAGAAAAGTAGCACTCAAGTGAAATGAAGGTGCCAATCCTTGATGCCAGAAATAGCTATTAATGGTAAATCAATAGGATATTATTCCAAATCAAGATTAGTGTTAGATTAAGACCACTCCGAGGGATGCCTGGGTGGCTCAGTCAGTTAAGCGTCTGCCTTTGGCTCGGATCATGATCCCAGGGTCCTGGGATCAAGTCCCACAACCGGTTCCTTGCTCAGCGGGGAGCCTGCTTCTCCCTCTGCCTGCTCTCTCTCTCTCTCTAACAAATAAAATCTTAAAAAAAAACCCCAAACAAACACACTTCTCCGAAAACACACATTCTGGTAATCACATCAAAGAACTTCCAAAGTCACAAAGAACACAGACTGCACACTGGGAGCCTACAGGCTGGACCTATCAAACACATGTAGCTTTTTAGTCCCTACAGTGACTTACATGTGTTGTTGTTTCTTATTAATACTTTTAAATTTTTATTTTTTTATTTTTTATTTTTTATTTTTTTTTTTTTTAAAAGATTTTATTTATTTATTTGACAGAGATAGAGACAGCCAGCGCGAGAGAGAACACAAGCAGGGGGAGTGGGAGAGGAAGAAGCAGGCTCATATCGGAGGAGCCTGATGTGGGGCTCGATCCCATGACGCCGGGATCACGCCCTGAGCCGAAGGCAAACGCTTAACCGCTGTGCCACCCAGGCGCCCCTAAATTTTTATTTTTTTATTATTTTTAAGTAGGCTCTGTGCCCAACGTGGGGCCTGAACTCATGACCCTGAGATCAAGAATCACATGCTCTACCGATCGAACCAGCCAGGTGCCCGCCCTTTTTAATAAACATTTAAACATAAGGAGGGGCACATGCATACAAACCCAGATTTTTTGCTTCTACTGAAAAAGGAATAAATTAAAAATTAATTTGATAATGCTATGCTTTTATCTGCAGTCATAGGGCTTTCTTTCTTTAGTTCACTACAGTTCCCTCCTAGCCCACTTCACTTGTGTTATTCACCTGGCTCCCGCAGACATCTGAGTTTGTGACCCCTAACAAATAATAAAACAGCATGCCCTAAGGACGACAGAGATAAGACCAATATGAGTTAAGTTTGGTAATCGTGATGAATGACCCTCATATCCATGCTGCGTGAAAACTGATGGCAGTACACTCTCCTGAAGAGAACGTGGCAAGTGGTGAGATAGGGGAGCTGATGTATTACACTGGGTTATTCTTTTGAAAGCAGAGCAGAACTATCAATGATCAGGCCTAGTGGGAGGCCACTGCCAACTAGAAGCCTGGGAAACCAGGAAGAAATGACAAAGAGAGACAGAACACAAGTGTGCTGTTGTAGGTGATAACCCAGAGTGGGGGATCAGAGAGATCCTAAGAAAATCTCATTCTAGTACTGATCTCACAAGAACGGACTCTGAAGTCAAAGACTAATTACTTCTGTTCCCTTCTTAAGCTTCTTCCTCTGTTTTGTGTACAAAATAAGAACTTCAGGCCTGAACTACTGAGTTACAGGGCTATGACCCGCTCAGCTCCCGTGGTCCTGATCGACTGTCAGGACCGAGCTGATGGGCCAGGTGCCAAGTTCATTGCCAGAGCAATTCAAATCTTAAACCAGACCAGACTGTGACAGCTCAGTACTGAATCACACAAAATGGCACTGGGCCCAAAAAGTTGCTTTCTGAGCACAACATGTTCTATATAGATAACAAACTAAAGTTAAGTCAGCTATTGTCTCTGTCAATTATGTGAAAAAAGAACACAAGAATAAGGCTGCCAACACAGAATGAGAAGCAGAAATAACCAAAGGGCATAAAGACTACTTATACTTACTTCAATATTTCATGTGTACACGAGTAACACACAGATTTCTGGGTATCATAAACAGTAGACTGATAACCAAGGTAACTTAAAAACAAGTATTCAAGTATTTTAAAACAAGCATTCTGTAACTGTACTCAAATTAACTTATTACCTCAACTCCTAGCATGGATTGAATGGTTCTGACATAGGTTTCTATTCGATCGTCCTTTAGTTCGACCCAGGCTGGTGGGCTCATGCGCATACCAATGGGGCCAGCTATCTTCTCCAACATGTTAACCAGTTCTCGGGCCTGATCCATTGCTCTCTTTGGGTAAAACAGTGCCCAGAAATGCATGGGGATCTAGGAATAACCAGAAGCTATTTTTAGCACTTCCCACAACTTAGACACTCCAAAGTCACACCCAGGAGATATTACTCTAGAGAATAAATGGCTTTTAACTCTCTCTGCTTTAGTCCTTTCTGATCTAATTCCTATAACTAACACAGATGTATGTGATAAGTAAATTGGGGGCTACTTTCACAGCGAAATACTATGCAGCAATGAGAATGAAAGACCTACAACCATATCTAACAATATGGATGAAACCCACCAATGCAAGGCTAAAGAAATTAAGCCAGACATAAAAGAATATATACTGTGTGGTTTCATATATACATTAAGAACAAAAAACAACTGAAATGAATCTATGCTATTAAAAGTCAGGATAGTGGCTACTCTTGCAGTTTGTAAAGGTGAGAGGTAGGTAGTAATGAGGAGCAGGTGGGATGGCTTCTGCGGAATTGGTAAAGTTCTCTTTCTTAACTCTTGGTGCGGATTACATAGGTTTATGAACCTTTGAAAATTCACCAAACTTACACTTGCAAGTATACTTTTTCTTTAAACATATTTCAATAAAAAGTTTTAGAAACAGATGTGTATACTTCATGCACGGCCAAAAAGACCAGGTTAGCCAAAAACATTTAAAAATAATTATATACCATTTTGTTCTTCAGTTCCCTTGGTGGGGAATGTTTTAATTATACTTCTTTCATGGATAAAAACATCTTTCAGGAACCCTCAGGGAAAAGCGGGGGAAGATAAAGGAAGATAAACGCGAGAGTGGGTAATATAGGCTACCACTATATGAATTACCATAGCAATCTATTTCCTATTCCTAAGTCAATGGCCAACCAAAGTGCTTACCTCTAACGTCTCATCAATTTACTCTATTTGAGGGACCCCTGTTTAGTAGATAATTCAGGACGGGAATTCAGTTGGTACTCTCCCTCAAAAAGAAGACACTGAATCATTCCTGCTTCCTAATTTCCATACTTAATGGAATACTGGTCCTCTCATCACTTACAGTCAAGATGGAAAGGTCTCTGGTTACTTCCTTAATCCAGTTTAGTTCCTGAGATGTGATAAATGAAGTATTTCTTAAATTAATTCTTTCCATTGGCAGAACACGTCCTTCGATCTAAATACAAAACAACGTACCCATGACATGAGCCATCTGCAAACACTGTTTAGGAAAGAACAATGATACTATTCTCTCTCAGGCCTGGTCAACTCCACTATATAAACCTGTCCCTGTTATAATCTCTGAGAATGGCACAAAAATGAAACTGCAGCAGTGAGTCTAGGCCAATAAAACTCTGGACAAATACAGGTAAAATGTTTATAGGCATGGCTCTTTAATTACTGAAGCTTCCAACACGGTCTCCTAAGAAAGGGATTAGAAAGCACTACCTCTTTAGAAGTAGAGAATGCATGTAAAGTAACTATAATTTCAAGATAAATAGGAAAATAATTTTTACAAAAATATTTTAAGGGACAAATTGAAAGTAGAAAATTAAAAGTAAAATTTCTCAATAAGGCTGAACATAAACTACTACACTTTAAAAAGAAAAACAGGAAGGAAAAGGCGTAAATATAATGAAAGAACAAATTAAAGTTAGGAATAAGTCAATCAAATCTAAATATCTGAAAACGGGAAGATAAGTTGATGATATAACAACATGATGGACTATTTTGCAGTCATTAAAACCACTTTCTAATATGATCCTGTTCTTACAAAAAATAAGTAGTAATATACATATCATAAAAACTGAGTGAGTCTATACTTAGTGGTGATTATCTCTGGGGATGTGTAATTATAGAGGATTTTAACTTTCTATGATCTCTACCATTTGCTTATTAAAAAATAACAAATACTGGGGCTCCTGGGTGGCTCAGTCAGTTAAGCACCCAACTCTTGATTTTGGCTCAAGTCATGATCTTGGGGTTGTGAGATGGAGCCCCACGTGAGGTTCCCTGCTCAGCGGGCAGTCTGCTTGAGATTCTCTCCCTCTCCCTTCTGCATCTCCACTGCCCGCCCCCGCCCCACCCCACTCTTGCACAGACCTTCTTTCCCACTCTTTCTCTCTCTCGCTCTTGCTCTCTCAAATAAATCAATCTTTAAAAAAATACTTATTTTATCTATAACCAAAAAAAATTTAATTAGTTTATTAACATAAATAACAATGCCCATATTAGCAAGAGTAAGGAATCAAACTCATGATACGAAAGTAAAAAATGTTTTAACCTTTCTTGAAGGCAACTGGCAATATATAATAAAAGTACTAAAAACGTATCCCCTGACCTAATAATTCTACTTTCATTAATCTATGAAAATAAATAACGTTACAAAGACTTAGTTACAAGGCTGTTCACTGAATAACTAATTCTAATTAAAAATTACTAAATTCAGGGGCGCCTGGGTGGCACAGTCGTTAAGTGTCTGCCTTCGGCTCAGGGCGTGATCTCGGCGTTCTGGGATGGAGCCCCACATCAGGCTCCTCAACTGCAAGGCTGCTTCTTCCTCTCCCACTCCCCCTGCTTGTGTTCCCTCTCTCACTGGCTGTCTCTCTCTCTGGCAAATAAATAAATAAAATCTTAAAAAATACTAAATTCAATTTTAATGTAAAAGAATAGAAAATTGTTCATAAACTATGTGGCAGCCATTAAAATGTTTAGAAAAATATTAAATGACAGAGAAAAACATTCTAAATGTACTGAGGGGATGGGGCACCTGGGTGGCACAGCGGTTAAGCCTCTGCCTTCGGCTCAGGGCGTGATCCCAGCATTATGGGATCGAGCCCCACATCAGGCTCTTCCGCTATGAGCCTGCTTCTTCCTCTCCCACTCCCCCTGCTTGTGTTCCCTCTCTCACTGACTGTCTCTATCTCTGTCAAATAAATAAATAAATTCTTAAAAAAAAATTAAAAATAAATAAATAAATAAATGTACTGAGGGGAAAAAGGAAACTATATGAATACATGGCGTGTGTGAGTATGCATAAGCACGCAAGCATGCACACGTGCACACACACAGAAACCCACTGAAGAGTATGTACAAAAATGTTAACAGTGGTTATTTTGATATAGAAAGATGAACTTTTTTCTTCTTTGGCTTATATTTTCTACATTTTCAAATTAAGATTTAATAAGATGAAAACATGTTCAAAATACAACATTAAATGAAAAAGAAGATGCAAACCCATACACAATATAATCACAGCTTTGTAAGAAAAAGACTTATTCTCACAGGAGAATGTGCAGAGGAAGGATATATATTAAAGTATCTTTCACATGTATCTAAAATAAATCACTGCGATATCATCTTTGGATGATGAAATCACTGATGTTTTTATTTCTTTCTTTACTTTTTGTAAGGTTTCAACATTTTCCTTATTGACTATCCATTACTTTTATTTAAAAAAAAGAAATTTTTAACAGTCAATTCTGAGTGCAAGAGAATTAAAGAAAGGATAGAATTAATTATTTTGGTATAACCTCAAAAGAAAGGTGAAACGTAGTAACAGCTAATGTTTACTGAGCACTTCCTATGTGTCACATACTATGCTGAAGATGGTACCATTTAAATTTGTATAACTCAATCATTATCCTCATTTTACAGATTAAAAAACCTAAAAGATGCTAAGCAATCTGCTCAAAGTAACTAAGATGGCAAGTGGTAAAATTGAGACTCAAAGCCCAATAAGCAGACACCAAAGGACGGGACTCCACCACCATCTCACACTGCCTCTGCCCTATGGATCATGCCACACAAAATACAACACAGCAGACTCAGGCAAAATGCAGGCAGAAAGAGCCATAAGAAAATCAGATGGCGTAAGTCCAAAACTCTATGCCTGTGGAAAGAATGACAATAGTATATTCAAAGAATCACAAGTTAATTATTGGAAAAGGAAAAAAAAAAACTTGGGGGAAAAAAAAAGGACATAAAGAACCTTAAGAATTATTAGGACTGGAAAACTGAAAATGAGGTAATTTTTTTAATAAAGATTTATTTTAGGGGTGGGGAGAGTGCGTGTGAGCACGGGGAGAGGGGGGGAGAGAATGTCAAGCAGAATTCCGGCTGAGCGCAGAGCCCTGCCTGTGGCTCAATCTCCCAACCCTGAGATCATGACCTGAGCCAAAATCAAGAGTCAGACGCTTAACCAACTAAGCCAACCAGGCACCCCAAAAATGAGGTAAATTTTAAGTTAATATTCCTCTTACTATCTGACAGAAAATTACAGCTCTGATCTCTGCGAAATACAAAAGAAAAATCTCTAAGAGATACTAACAAATGAAGAGAAGGAAATTCAAATATTATGACTAGGACCCCCAAAAAAGTATAATAGTAGAGCAAAACTCCAAAATAAAGACAAGATAGGAAGCTATCACCTACTTTCACTAAGCTCTGAAAATCACGGGTCAATGCTGTTTCCTACTCGGCTACACCCAGCTTACCTTATGTACATCCCTCTGCAGATAGAGTCCCCAGCGTGCCAATTCATTGTTGGCTGCCTCATTCTTTGAAATTCTCTGCAGCAAGCATTCCAAAGCATTATGGTGCTGTTTGGGGCTCAGGTTGATCTGCTGGGTCAAATCCTAAACAGATTCAAAATGGAGATAATAAGTTATTAGTTTCTCAATATGAAGTTAAACCCCAAGATGTCTAAAACATTTCCAAAAGAAAACCTCCTTTCCACTGAAATCTGTAGGCATTTTTAAATACTCTGAAGATTTTAATAAACATCTCTCAGGAATGTGAAAGAAGTATATGGTTAAAATTTTAATCATAAAATAAAAATCTGAAATGTTATTGTTTCTTTCTCCCACATGACAGCTAAATCTTCTCTCTTTCCCAAAGCCATGTTCTGAATTTAAAGTTCCTAAGAAATTCAGGAGCACCTGGGTGGCTCAGTGAGTTAAGCATCTGCCTTCCACTTGGCTCAGGTCATGACCCCAGGATCCTGGGATCCAACCCTACACCGGGGCTCCCTGCTCAGCGGGGAGTCTGCTTCTCCCTCTCCCTCTGCCCCGCCCCCCCCATGCTCTCCCTCTTCTTCTCTCCCTCAAATGAATAAAATCTTAAAAAAAAAATTCCTAAGAAATTCTATGAAACAGGAGCAAAGGGGGCTTGATTACACCTATTTAAATTTGGGAAAAATAGGGTGGAAAAATGTTCTGTGCCAGGCAGAGCCAAACATCTGGAAAACCAGATCCAGTCTTACACTCTGTGTCATACTATTACTGTATCTAATGTCATCATAAGACACTTTTTTTGTCCAGGGTTTGGTCCCTAATTAGTGCTTTCTAAATGTTATTGTTAAATGAAGACCCAAAGGTGTATATGAGGATTCTGAATCATATATGTGAATTCTTTATTGTTCTGGGACCAAAGAACTGTACAGTTGTTCTCTGTGAGGCAGTCATTACCGCCAGTCTGCGGGGCGGTACGGTTCCTCTGTGATCATAAAGTCATTAGATGACTGAGTGTTGTAAAGAGGAGCCTTGACCTACATGTTAAACGGAGAAGGAACGAAGGTAAACATGAAAGAAATCTCTTACAGGAATGCTCAGCTTCACTTCGGGCTCTTTATGATGTTACTGAAAATAGTCTGTGGCATGGGAGACAGGCATGGGTCCAAGGGTAACAGACAAGCACTGGGAGAGTGAGGCAGCACAGCAGCTCCAGTGTGGAAAGTCCCAAGCGCTGCAGACAGAGTGGAGGTGAAGCGCCTGGGCTCCAGACTCGTGCTGCAGCCCACGTCTGTGCTTCTCAGCTATTTCCTATGGGGACTCAGCCCTATACCTCCTGGACACTCCACACCCCACAAGATAAATTTCTATCCTTTTACCTCAGCCTCTGACATGTTGATTACTTTTTGCTACATTATCTCCCCCACCCCTTTAAATAGACTGAAGACTTGTAGGAATGCTAGAAAAACTCAGTGCTATCAAAGACCCTCACTTATGATCATATGACCAGTTTACAGTCATCTATCTGATCGGTGGGGGTGAAGACAGAATTGCTTGTCTCCTTTTACCTTATAATCCAGTCACTCCACTGTTATTGTTTTTTGTTTCAACAATTTTCAAAAGGGAGCTTTGATCAGCTTTTTCACAGTGTGTGGGAAGGGACATGGAACATGTTTTACAGAGAGAACTGGAGCCTGGTGATGACACGAGCCTGCCCAGGTCTAGCTCAAGCTGTTCTTAAAAAGGCCTTCCATTCAACACAGGCATTTCTCACCTTCATGGCTCTGAAGTCCTTCTTCATCTTCTCAGGTATTCCAGTCATGAACGAAAGCTCAGGCAGCAGCAGGATTTCACCTTTTAGCAGCTTTGAGGAGAGAATGGAGAGGAAAAATAAGGCAGTAAAAGATGGTCCTGTTCCTCTGACCTCACAAGACATGCCATCCCCAGGGCTGGGCCTGCAGGGACATAACTGGTACAATAAGGAACACGAAACCCCAAAAAAGAGAGCAGTGAAACACTGTAAGTATTTTACCCTTTCCCCTCAGTCACAATACTTACAGCCTGCTGTATTAGGTAAAGGAAAAATGTTGAAATGGTCAAAAAAAGAGGAAAAACTAGAAAAAAAAACTCCCATCCCTCTTGGGCCTCCAGACAAGCTAAGGCGATACATCCCATCCAGCTGGGGCCTTCAGATCTTATCTTAGCTGGTTGATCTTCAGCCTTCTCACTTAAGACAGAAGAGTCAGTGTCAAGGCACTTTCCCCTGGCTCCAGTCCCTGTTAAATGTCTACGACTTCCCTAATGGATCCAGTGTTTTAAACTTTTGCAGAAAATTCTCCTTATTCCTTAACCTAACTTGCTCATATGGATACTTAGCTCCTCCTTATGGGGACTTCAAAAGCAAACACTCCCATGTGAAGTGACGCCTCCGGCTAGATGAGACAGCCCTGCACAGTTTTCCCCAACCACACTGTAACACTGCTCCACACAAGGCTCCCAGCACCATGGATGAAGAGCATAAGCTAGAAGTGCAAATCTGACACCCCCTCACTCACCATCCCTTGGTTATTCTGTCTCTCACTAGGCCTGTGTATCAGCAGTGGCTGGTCCTCTTCCTTAATTGTGATCCCGTAGTTTTTGCTAGAGCAGGGCAGAGGCAGGAAAACGTTTCAGAAGCAGCAACACTACTCTATGGCAACACAGTCTGGGTTTCTTAACCAGCACTGGGGTACATAATTTGCATAAAATCCTTGTCAAGGATCCACCAGAAACTCATTAGAGCATATTTATAACTGGAAAAGGCAGGCTCAACTTAACAGTGCAATTAAATGGAGGAGAAATTTCTTAACAGTCCAGGGGAAAATATACTTAAAAAATGCATCAGGTTAGGGGTCCCTGAGTGGTTTAGCCAGTTAAGCATCCAACTCTTGGTTTCAGCTTGGGTCATGATCTTGGGGTTGTGGAATCGAGCCCCAAGTCAGGCTCCATGCAGAGTCTGCTGGAGATTCTCTCTCTCTTCCCCTCACTCTTTGCCTCTCCCCCTGCTCGTGTACACTCCCCCCACACTCAAATAAATAAATAAATCCTAAAAAAACCCAAAAAACTGCATCATGCTGAAAGCCTTGGTCAACTGGAAAGGCAAAATGATAGTCAAATGATTAAAGACTTGAATTTACTCTCTCCAGCCAGACTTCTACCTAAACCACCAAAAGAAATTTAACTAAAAACCCTGGTATTAATTTATAAAGTAACTTCCAAAATTATTAAATGAAACTATAACAACAGCATATTCAAGTCAAATCCCACAAACAAGCTCATTCAATCTTAGGTGCATTACCAATCCAATTATTTAAAAGTGTCCCACTGTATGCTACTATGGAACTCAATATCTTGCTACAGAATGGTAGACTATATCCCACACCCACCCAAAGGCCCAAGCCCAGCCTCTTCTTTCCACCTGTAGTATTCCAAGAATGTGATCTCCTTCCCATCAGACATTGTGAAGCTATCTTTTGGTGTCTTATTCCAATCCACATCATCAATACGATAGGTACGATTGTTGTATCGCGTTATAACAATATTGCCAACCAGAAGCTTAGTGCACTCATCCTGGAAGTTTTCTTTGTTCTGCTGATACATGGCATGCCTTTGGAAAGAGACAAAAGACTTTTGAATCATATCTGTATACAGAGAGCACAGTAAAAAGGATGGGGGATGCAAATAAGTACTTCAGGGATATGATCATAGCTATCCAGCACCAGAAGGCTCCAGCTGTCTCTTTTAAGAGATAAGACTCTCATCTCTTTTCTTTTTGACATTACCAAAAAAACCCAAAACAATAAAAAATAGTGAAAAGAGGGGTGCCTGAGTGGCCCAGTCGGTTAAGTGTCTGCCTTCAGCTCAGGTCATGATCCCAGAGTCCTGGGATTGAGCACTGTGTCGGGGTCCTGGTTAATAGGGAGTCTGCTTCTCCCCCTCCCTTTCTCTCTGCCCCTTCCCTGCTTTCTCTCTTAAATAAATGAAGTCTTTAAAAAAAATAGTGAAAAAATAAAAGCCAAATTAAAAACAGCACCTACAAATTAAAAACATTCACAGTTTGCCTTCAAATAAGGTACTTTAATCATCAAAATAATTATTTTGTATCATTATTATTAGGATAGTCTATGGAGGAACAACAAAACATTCTTTAAACAATATTTACCCTTTTTAGCTAATGGAAGGGATTACAAATACCTATCATTAGACAGGTGACATGGTGAAGATGCTGAAGATGCAGATGAACAGACTCACCATAGATAAACATACCCTCGCGGTAACCTCTAAACAGTGCTGTGAACAAGCCAACACAGGAACCTTGCAGAAAGCATGTCTGAATATGCCCAGGGAGTCAAGGAACGTTTACACAAGCAGCTGATGCTTGAAGGAGCAATCTGCCAAGCAGAAATGCTGGGGCAGGGGAATGAGTGACACTCCAGGCAGAGGTAGCAGTAGGCAGGGGATAAGCAGGTATCTGGCGATGGGGAGGCCAAGGAGGTTGAAGAGGGATAGAAGATGGTAAGCACATGCTGAAGATAAGCAGGGACCAGATGTGAATGTCCTTATAAGTCAAGGATCAGAGCTTGGACTTTTTTCTGTGGGTCAGTGTCACCCAAGGTAGATTCTTCAGGAACATTGGTCCCTTTAGAGGTTGTGAGGAGGTGTGAAAAAGTCTCCACAATCAAAAAAGTGGAGTCCATTCTGTAAATTATGAGCACTGTTTAGAGAGTCACAACATAAATGAGGACCTCGGGCTGCTAAAGAAACATATTTACCTTTATTTACCTCCAGTGTATTTAACCATGGATTCCTCCCACCCTCTTCCTTTTAACCTCACTGAATGAATATTTATTGTCATCCTGGGCAATTAGTATCCTGCAAACTCGCCTTAAGAGAGACTGCAGTAAGTGATGAAAAACCATCTGAGAGTCCAAGCAGTTCAACCCTGACGACAGACCCTGGAGCCAATGTCTGGGTTCAAATCTGTGTCTTCCACTTACTAGCCTGTGAGACTTTGAATGAGTTATGGTTCTTTGTGCCTTGGCTTCCTCAAGTGAAAGTGGGGTCAGGGAAGCACCTAACTCATAGTGTTGAGAGAACGCAATGACTTTATCTGCATGAAGCACTGAGAACTGTGCCTAGCACACAGAAAAGAACCGTGTGTTTGCAAATATCACTTCCATCATCGTCATCAGTGCCTGATACATGCCAGATACAGAGAGAGAGAGAGAGAGAGAGAGAGAGAGAGAGAGAAAGAGTGTATGTGTGTGTGTGCGTGTGTGTGTGTGTGTGTGTGACGCCTTACTCTGCAGGTTAAATAGAAGAGATAGCTATAAAGATAGTTCACTATAGGGGCACCTTGGTGGCTCAGTAAGTTAAGACTCTGACTCTTGATTTTGGCTCAGGTCATGATCTCAGGGTCGTGAGATCAAGCCTGGTGTCAGGCTCTGTGCTGGGCATGGACCCTTAAGATTCTCCCTCTCCCTCTCTCTCTGCCCCCACCACCACTTGTGTGCTCTCTCTCTGCCTCAAAAAATGTAGGTTAACTATATATATATAGTTGTGGAAGTCAAAGGAACCACTAGGATAGAATCCATATTCCAACACTTTTTAACTTGTAATTTATTTTCAGAATTCTTAATGACAGTTTTTAATATTCTCTCACCAAATCCCTTTCCCCTAATCACTGTCTTTTGTATCAGAAAAGGTAGGAGGATGACATGGAGGAGGAAGGCACAAACAAGAAAAAAGCTAAAAAGGGACTGAAGAACACAGGAGATAAACAATATAGGCCTATGTCTTGTTACTCCAATATTCAACATTGAAAAGCAGATAAAAATCAATGTTTTTTAACTGCATCTATTTCACTTTGACTTCTATACTGGGATTGAAATAAAAAAATTTAAAAAATCATACTGAAGAGAAGCCAGACCAAACAAAAAACAAAAATGAGTATATACCATATGATTCCACATACAGAAAATTCTAGAAGATGGATACTAATCTCTAGAGGCAGAAGCAGAACAGTGTTTGCTGGGGCGCCTGGGTGGCACAGCGGTTAAGCGTCTGCCTTCGGCTCAGGGCGTGATCCCGGCGTTGCGGATCGAGCCCCACATCAGGCTCTTCCGCTGTGAGCCTGCTTCTTCCTCTCCCACTCCCCCTGCTTGTGTTCCCTCTCTCCCTGGCTGTCTCTATCTCTGTCGGATAAATAAAAAAATCTTAAAAAAAAAAAAAAGAACAGTGTTTGCTGCCTGTGGTGGAAAGAGATGAACAAATTTAGAAAGAGGTCTAAAAGAGACATGAGTAAATTTTACACGGGCAATGGATATGCTCATTATCTTCATTATGATGTTATGTTGGTATACAAGTAAGTTACAACTCATCAAATTGCATACTTTAAATGTATGAGGTTTATTTTGTCAATTGTGTCTTACTAAATCTGAAAAAAAGAAAATAAATGAACAGAATAAAAGATCTCAATGAGACTGAAATACAGATTAGGATTGAGTGTCCAATAATTACTAGTGGCATTTAAGTTAGTTGGGGAAAAGGATCATTAAAAAACGGGTAAGAGGGGCGCCTGGGTGGCTCAATCGGTTAAGTATTTGTCTTCGGCTCAGGTCATGATACCAGGGTCCTGGGATCAAGTCCCACATTGGGCTGCCTGCTCACCAGGGAGGCTGCTTCTCCATCTACCTCTGCCATTCCCCACTTTCCCTGCCCCGCTTGTACTCTCTGGCTCTATGTCTTTGTCAAATAAATAAATAAAATCTTAAAAACAATTAAAAGAGGATAAGATTTGGGCCGCCTGCGTGGTGCAGTCAGTTAAGCGTCCAACTCTTGGTTTCAGCTCAGGTTGTAATCTCAGGGTCATGGGATTGAGCCCTGCGTCAAGCTGCACACTCAGCGCGGCATCTCCTTAAGATTCTCTCTCCCTCCGCCCTTCCCCCCCTTTTGCATGTGTGCGTGTGCTCTCTAATAAATAAATCTTTAAAAAACATGTTTGGGGTGCTTGGGTGGCTCAGTCAGTTAACTGTCTTCAGCTCAGGTCATGATCCTGGAGTCCCAGGATCAAGTCCCGTATCAGGCTCCCTGCTCAGTGGGGAGTCTGCTTCTTCCTCTCCCTCTCTCTGCCCCTCCCCTGCTCTCTCTCTAATAAATAAATAAAATCTTTAAAAAAAATACATATTTAAAAAATGGATAAGAAAACTTGCTATCCATTTAAAAAGTACAATCTTCATCAATTTAACATTAACATGTAAGAAATTAAACAATAAAATCAGGTGAAAATATAAACATTCATATGTTCCTGGCATTTAAAAAATCACAAACTTTGTAAAAGATATATTGTTTTGTAGCTATGGTAACAAGTAGCCATAAAATCCAGGGTTTGTTTGTTTGTGAGATTTTATTATTTATTTGAGAGAGAGAAAGAGCAGGTGGAGGTTCAGGAGGAGAGGGAGAAGCAGAATCCCCACTGAGCAGGGAGTCCAACATGGGGCTTGATCCCAGGAGCCTGGTACCACGACGTGAGCCAAAGGCTTAACCAACTGACCACCCAGGCGCCCCCATAAAATCCAGTTTTAAACCTGCTTCTTACGTCTATATCGATTCACCTCAGCAAACATACTTTTGCAAGCTATCCAACCGGAGTCGGACCCTTGTTTCTGTAAATTGGCCAATCAGGGAACAACTTAATCCAATAAGCATCCCAGAGGAGAACTACTCAACTAACAACAGACCACCTGAGCAACCATGCTTCCGCTGCTTGCCCCTCTGCAAGACTGCTGTCCTGAACTCCATACCTCTCCAGTACTCTCCATAAGATCAGCAGTCTCTCCTCACTGCAGTAAGCAGTAAATCAGCCTTCTCTTTATTTCAGATAGAACAGAGGTCTCATCATCTTTGACAATTCTGGAGGTCTCACCATGGTCTGTGGAAGCTCTTCCTCGGCAACACACCAGGAGTTTCAGACCCACAGATGCACTAACTGGGCTCCCTGTGCTTAACTCCACTTGTCCTTCAGATCTGCTGCCAGTGAGTCAATCCTGACAACTAGCTGAGCTCAGACTAGTTTCATTAGGCTGCTTATCATTAGATAGAGCTTTCAGGTTAGAAGTCATTGTTTGGACCCAGGTCTTTGTATGGGTCTTTGGGCTTTTTGTTTTGAAGGAATACCATTCAAAAATTATTTTTGCCGGGGCGCCTGGGTGGCTCAGTCGTTAAGCGTCTGCCTTCGGCTCAGGGAGTGATCCCAGCGTTCTGGGATCGAGCCCCACGTCAGGCTCCTCCGCTGAGAGCCTGCTTCTTCCTCTCCCACTCCCCCTGCTTGTGTTCCCTCTCTCCCTGGCTGTCTCTCTCTCTGTCAAATAAATAAATAAAATCTTTAAAAAAAATTATTTTTGCCATTAACTTGATTACTCTCCATCTGCTTACTTTGCTTTTGCTGTTTTTTGTGTATATGCATAAAATCTTCTTTCATGTGTTTTTGCTTTGCCCCGAATTTCCTTCTTCCTGTTAAATGTACAAGAGAGTGTTCTATAGGCAATGCATGGAGGTATAAGCCAGATAAGTCTCTGAACCAAGCCAATCTACTCCTAAGACATCATAGCTGGAGGTCCATTTGATTAGAGACCAATTTGTAAAAAAGCAAGTGGTCGAACATCAGGAAGGCACTTCTTGTCTTGGCAATTTGTGAAAGAAGATCACTATTTATTTAGTTCAAATTCCAGGGTCAATGATAGTTGGGTCACTGATCCCATGGCCCTTCCTACCTGTGTATGGAACCTAAAATATGGTTCACAAACACACATCCTTAGACAACTTTAGTGCTTCTCCCTCTTGTTTGTCATAGACTTGCCTAAGCCAAGGTCCCAAACACCATGGGAGAATTTCTGCTTCGAATATAAAGGTGTACCATTGCTCTAATTCTGGCACTTTCCTTAGTAAAAAGCAAAAAATATTTTAGGTTAAACTTACAACATCCAAAGTGCACACAGAACATTCTCCAGTATAGATCATATGCTGGAGCATAAAACAAACCTCAATGAATATAAAAGGATAGAAATAATACAAAGTAAGTTCTCTGATCACAATGGAAGAAATTCAGGAAACTCACATACATGTGGAAAGTAAACAACACGCTCCCTTAAATCATCAAGGCATCAAATAAGAAATCACAAGGGAAACTAGAACATACTCTGAGTTAGATGTAAATGAAAACACAATATACCAGAACATATGGGATACAGCTACAGCATTACTTAGAGGGAAATTTGTAGCTGTAAAAGCCTATATAAAAATATATATATATCCCAAATAAACTAACCTTCCACCTTAAGACACTGGAAAGTGAAGAGCAAACTAAACCTTAAGTATGCAGAAGGAAGGAAATAATGAGTGTAAGAGTGGCAATTAATGAAATAGAGAACAGAAAAATACAGTCAACAAAACCAAACACCGGCTTTTTCAAAAGGCCAACGACACTGACAAACCTTCAGCTAGACCACCTATGAGAAAAGGAGACTTGGATTTCTAAAATCTGGGACGAAAGAGGGGACATTACAACTGGGCTCACTGAAATAAAAAGAACTGTAAGGGAACACTCTGAACGGCAGTATGTCAACAAATTAGATAACCTCAATGAACTAGACAAACTCCTAGAAAAACACATATTACCAAAACTGACCCAAAAATAAATAGAAAATCTGAACAAATATCTAACAATATAGGAACTGAATTAGTAATTTAAAAACTGCACACCAAGAAAAACCAAAACCCAGATCACTTCTCTGTAAAATTTCTACCAAGCATTCAAAGGAAAACGAATTCCAATCCTTCATAAACTCTCTCAAAAAACAGAAGAGGAAGGGAATACTTCCCAACTCTTTCTATTAGGCCAATATTACCCAGATATCAATACCAGACAAAAGTATCATAAGAGAAATACAGATATCGCTTAGGAATATAGAAAAAAAAAAACACCTCAACAAAATAGAAGCAAACCAAAACCAGCAACATATACAAAAAATTACACACCATGAACAAGTGGGATTTATCCCGGGAACGCAAGGTTGATTTAATATCAAAAAAATCAATTTAAAAAGCAGGATGTTTTGGGGCACCTGGGTAGCGCAGTCGTTAGACATCTGCCTTCGGCTCAGGGTGTGGTCCCAGCATTCCGGGATCGAGTCTCACCTCGGGCTCCTCTGCTGGGAGCCCGCTTCTTCCTCTCCCACTCCCCCTGCTTGTGTTCCCTCTCTCACTGGCTGTCTATCTCTGTCAAATAAATAAATTAAAAAAAAAAAATCTTAGAGACAAAAAAAAAAAGCAGGATGTTTTGTTTTTTAAATGATCAAAACCCAATTTCCTTTCATGATAAGAACACTCAATAAACTAGGAATAAAATGGAATTTCCTCAATCTGAAAAAGGGCATCTACAAAAAACTCACAGCTAATATACTTAATAGTGAAAGACTGGATGGATATTTTCTTCCTAAGATTAGGAAAAGGACAAGGATGTCCATTCTAACCACTTTTTTTTTTTTTTTTCTGGTTGAACTGTCTTTATTAACAAAGGGAATATCCAAGGCCACTACATTGAGGTGGGGCGGGGCCAGGGCTTTTTTTTTCCCCCCTCACTTTCACCACTCCTATTCAACATTTTACTAGAGGTTCTAGCAGGATAATTCAGCAAGAAAAAGAAAAGAGATCCAGATTGCAAAGGAAGAAGTAAAAGTATCTTTATTTGCAGATGACATGATCGCCTAAATAGAGAATCCCAAAGAATCCACGAATAAACCATTTTAACTAATAAATGACTCCATGGGTTTTGTGGGATACAAGACTGATATAAAAAAAATCAGTCATTTTTCTATACACTTGCTATGAACAAACCGAAAATGAAATTTAAAAAAAAATCCATTTACAAATGCATCAAAAAGAATAAAATACTTAGGAATAATTGCAAAATTTATACTCTGAAATCTACAAAACACTGCTGAATTAGTGGTAAATACATATAAAATTTTGTACTTAGAAAATGAAAAGATGGGGCGCCCGGGTAGCTCAGTCCTTAAGCGTCTGACTTCAGCTCAGGTCATGATCCCAGGATCCTGGGATCAAGCCCCACATCAGGCTTCCTGCTAAGCGGGTAGCCTGCTTCTCCCTCTACTACTCCTCCTCCAGCTGTCTCCCTCTGTGTTGAAAAAAAAAAAATCTTAAAAAAAAAAAAATGAAAAGGTAATTTTTATATCCAAAATAGGGAATTGTGCAGAAAACAAAACTAATCCTACATATACTATATAATTCACCTATAAATAGCTTTTGTATAGTTATAATAAAATATGACTAACTTTTATGAAAGTAAAACTCTAATAAAAATAAATTTCAATAAATGGAAAAACACGCCATATTTGTGAATAGGAAGATTCACTGAACATTCTCCCCAGTTGACGCCAATCAAAATGCCAACTGACTTTTTTTCTTATTTTCATTAAATTATTCAAAGAATCACATGCGAGGATAAATGAGTGGCATTTACTATGAAAATTCTGAAAACAGGATTCCCTGACAAATATTAAAAGCTAATAAAATTACAACAACTAAAACACAGTATCACATTGATTTTAACCACTGGATCAAAATGAAATATTCAGAAATAAATCCAAGTATTTTAACATACGATAAAGACAGCGATTTAAATCTAAAAAAAAATGTTTTCCAATAAACTGTGTGATAGTCCCAAGGCAATCATGATGATCCCAACATCACACCAAGATAAATTCCAGAAGGTTTAAAACATTAGAAAAAATAAAACATAAAATAAGTTAGATCTAAGAAGAAAAGTAACTCAGAGGCCATAAAGAAAGAAACAGTGCATTTGAAGACATCTACGCTTATTGAAGAAATATTCTTGAACACTTACTACATGCTAGGAACCAACTAGAGCTGGATGTGCTGTGAGAAAAAGACATGGCCCCCACCATCAAGGAGAGACAGTCTAGGAAAGATAGAATACATAACTACAAATTCACCCCGAAAGAGTGACCATCCTCAACCTCTCATTCTCACACCCCACATCAAGCCAGGACACCGACTGAGCACCACTTTCAAAATATATCAAGGGTTCTCACCACCTCCACTGCTATTGTCTTCATGCCTCCACTGGATTCCTGGTTGGTCTCCCCAACCCTACTCCCACCCTCCCAACTCTCTCCCCCACGCAGCAATGGGAAGGATCCTTTTACAACTGAAGCCGCATCACGTCACTCCTTGGCCATAAATCCTATGCTTCACTCAAAGTAAAAGCTAAAATCCTTACAATAGCCTTTCAAAGCTTTATACTGTCATCTCCTCCATCTTCTCCATACTTCCCTGCTCTAGCCACCCTGACTTCCCTGCCACTCCTTGAATGAGCCAGGCATATTTGTGTCTTTTAAAGGCCTTTACCCTGGCTGTCCCTCTGCCAACAAGTCCCTTCACCCATATATTCACCTGGGTAACTCAACTCCTGCAAGTGTTGGCTTGAATGAACTTGACCACTCTACTTAAAATTACAGCTCTTCACCCTCCCCCACCCCACCCCTGGTACTCCCAATCTCTGCTACTCTTGTGTTCCACTTTTTCTTCCTTCCAAAGCTCTCAACACTTCTAGTATACTATACAATTCACTTACCATGTTTATTATTTATTGCTCATGGACCTGACTACAATGTAAACTCCCTGAGGAGAGGGATCCTTGTTATTTAACTGATATGTCCTAAGACTCTGGTATACAACGGAAGCTCAATAAATGTATGTTGAAGGAGTCAATTTATCAGATAAGCAAAGATTTATAAGACTGATAACACCTAGTAGTTGTACACAGCTGGTGGAAAAATGAATGGAATAAGTGTTCTAGAGGGTAATCTGTCAATGTATATTTAAGTATCTTTTTTTTTTTTAAAGATTTTATTTATTTGAAAGAGAGAGTGTGTGTGAGAGAGAGAGAGGGCGCGCATGAGCGGGGGGGGGNTTGCTTAACTGACTGAAACACCCAGGCGCCCCTATATTTAAGTATCTTACTATAGCAAATATTTTCTTAAAGTCTTTAAAGTGTTCAGCCTTTTCATTAAGTAATTCCACTTCTAAGTACATAGCCTTAAAAAAAGAATCTGTGATGGACACAGATTTATCTATAAAATGCGATTTCATGAAGCCATTACAAATTAATCACACCTGTATTTACTTTAGTAAGTGGTTTACTATAGTAACACATTTTTTTTAGATTTATTTGTTTATTCCAGAGAGAGAGAGAGAGAGAGAGAGAGAGAGAGAGAAATCCTCAAGCAGACTCCCCCTGAGCACAAAGCCTGAAGCGGGGCTCAAGTCCACAACCCTGAGATCATGACCTGAGCTGAAACCAAGAGTCAAACGCTTAACCTACTGAGTCACCCAGGCGCCCCTATAGTAATGCATTTAAACAAAAATTCAGGGTGTGTGTGTACTAAACCAAGCCTTCTTAACCAGAGATTTAAATACAAGTCCTCCTCAGGGCACCTGGGTGGCACGGTTTGTTAAACATCCGACTCTTGGTTTCAGCTCAGGTCATGATCTCAGGGTTGTAAGACTGAGCACCGAGTTGGGTTCCACACTCAGCATGGAGTCTGCTTGAGGATTCCTCTCTCCCTCTCCCTCTGCCCCTCCGGCTTGTAAAGCTCTCTCTCTTTCAATGAAATAAAATAAAGAAATCTTTAAAAAAAAATACAATTCCTCCTCAAAGGTACAGCAAGTCTCTATTCAAATGCCTATCTCAGCAAGACTTACATACATTTAGTACTCTTGATCTGTTCTACAATTTAAAACCTAAACAGAACAATGGCCCATCTGTATTCAGCTATTACTGAGCTTTTCAGAAAATTATTACCTACTTAAAAGTAAATCCCACCATTCACTCACATGACATCCAGTACCGAATCATTCCGAATGACCTTATGGGAGACATCAGCTAGGAGAAAAAGACCTCCATCTGTCCTTCGGATGCTAGCTGCATAGCCTGGCCAGATCTGCAACCTGAAGACACAAGTGAGCTTTACCTCAGAGTTCTAAAAAAAACACAGATACTTCCACGCCCCCATTTGAAACAGTTGAGCAAATACCGCCTGCCCCCCTCCCCAGTAACAGTGAGAAAGCACCATGAAACAAAGTAAATCAACATCATTGTGAGCTTACTAAAAAATTAAACTATGGAACAGATTTAACCGATAAACTGTATTCACAATTGTAAAATACTGTTGAGATTTCTGTACTACATATGGTAATCACAATGAAAAATTTCTTTCCAGAACATTCAAAAGTGAGGAAAAAACCACCACTGACCTGTGTTGCTGTAGTACCATAGCACTTGTAGGGTCATAGAAGTTTCTCCCCACAAGCTTCATATCTAAAAGTTTCATTACCCTGAAATGAAGAGCAAAAATGGGTCTTCTAGAGAAGAATCAAAAAAATTCAAGCTCTACTACTCTTAATTATATTTTCCTTTTGAAGCCTAAAGTGTCAAAATTGTTGGTGCCCTTTGCACAATGTAGCTTTTATGCTGAGAACACCGTTGCCAAAAGAAAGAAAAATTGTCAATGCATTTATCCTGAGGTATATACAACTGACAACAGCTTGTCCTACATACTTGGTGACCAAAAACTGAGTTGATTTCCCAGGTTCAATTTACATTATTTTTCACCATTAACTAAAAAGAATGCAAGAGAGTCAATTTCTGTTTGTAAAGATCAGTCTGACATAGGAAGCTATGTTTGTCCTGGCAGTTTAGCTTACTAGGTAGAAATTAGGTTCTGTGTTTCATTCAAAAAGAGGTGGTATAGAAATAAGTTTTATGAAAATTTGGGTCTTACAAAAAGTAAAAAAAATTATGAGCTGTCTGAATCCAAAAATCAAACATGGAAAAAAATTCTTCCAGCAAAAATTTTTGCATGCTACCACTTTGAGTAGCCCCATCAGCGACACCATGAAATTATGCAATATAAACATCTGCTTTTAAAGTTCCTGAATGATTCCAAAGGAACCCAACCAGCCACCTCAAACCTACCTTCATTATACCCAAATCTGGCTAATCACTTGACATAATTTTTCAATAAGTTACCCTCAATACCATCCATTTATTTCATGTTTCCAAACTCATCTTTATATGCGCGTGGTATAATACCATCCAAGCTTCTTGAAGAGAACTATTACAAATATAAGACTGAGATTAAAGAAAATAAGCTGTTTTCTCACCGACGGAAAACAACATTGTAGAAGGGAATGCATAAGTCAGAACAGGGCTCCAGGATCTTTGTCAACTGAATCTTAATGCTGATATCTGCACCATCGGTTTTCCTTTGACTTTTTACCTCAAGAACCTAACAAATAAATATATTCAAGTTAAAAAAAAATGACAAAACTACCAAGCCCTAATCTAATCCAACTGTGTTCTAGCAAACACTAAAATGTCTTAAATATGTGTTCTACTTTCCCCTCATTTTGCTGTCCACACTGGGCCAAATCATAATATGACAACAAGGGTTTAAGAAAAGATTTGGTAAGAGGACTGACTAGCAATAGATGCCTTACCATTTAAAATCTTAAACCACTCTCTGTCACTGAGGTCAAAGGCTTCCAACCACTCCTCTAAATGTGAGAAGAACTTGAAGAATTTAAGAAAAAGTTTCTTAGTCTGACATTTCTTTGTTATGGAAAAGCCTGTCTTTCCTCTAAGAATAGGAAAATACAACTCAAACATCAGGATGTCTACGATTTCCTACCACTCAAAGCACCAGAACTACCTTAGGTTTCACTCCAAAATATATTTCCTATCTGGTCTTACTTGTTGAAGCTTAACAGGCAGATAGAGAATAGATCCATCAAAAGCAGTAACATTTCCAGTGACAGCTTGGTGGTCCTTCAACATGCCAAACCTCATGCTTTTGCACTCCACACTGGGGCTAGAAAACAATAAAGAGGATTTTACTTCAATTTGCTCAAACGGCAGGCAGTCTTTACTACCCCTGTGTAATTGGTTTGGTAGAGAACCAATCACTTGTAACTACTGCTCCATCTAGTGGTCATATTAAAATCCAAATATATCTGACTACGAAAAGAATTTCAACCCAAGAATACCTGCCCACAGGAAAAAAAACCATAATTCCACCACCCAAAGACAACTGCTTTAATATGTGAGCGTATGTTCTTTTCAATTTTAGATAAGAGTTCAGAAAACTTTCTCAATAAAGGGCGGCCTGATAGCAAATATTTTAGGCTTTACAGGCCATATAGTCTCTACTCAACTTGGCCAACATGCACAAAAGCATCATGGACAATACGTAAACCAATGAGCCTGGTGATGTTCCAGTAAAGTTTTATTACAAAACGGGCAGCAGGCCAGATTTGCCCTGCAGGCCAGCCGTAGTTTGCCAATCCCTGCTCTAGAGTCTGTAGAAATACACACTTTAAAAATAACTTTTCAAAAACAGGATTTTTTTTTTTAAGAATTTATCTATTTTTTTGACAGAGAGAGCACAATGGGGGGGGGAGGCGCACAGGCTGAGGGAGAAGCAGATTCCCTGCTGAGCAGGGAACCTGATGGGGGGATCGATCCCAGGACCCTGGGATCATGACCTGAGCCGAAGGCAGACACTTAACCAACTGAACCACCCAGGCGCCCCCAAAACAGGATTTTACTCCAACTCTTTTTCACTTGTGGCAACTTCTACTTTTTATTGATTCATTGTCACAAATCTTACAGCTTTGAAAAGCTCCAGTAGCTACTTGGTACAATGGCTATCCCATTTCATATCAATAACACACACCCTTGTTGTACAACTGGAAAGTTTAAATAAATCTAAGGTTAAAAAGCATTAAATACGTTCAAGTACATGATGAAAGATTAAAAAGTCAAGCAGTAATCCAATATAGCCGTCCCCAAAACTAAACACTCACATGCTATTATCACATTTCAAAATGCTTCTCCAAAAATTCATCTACATGAATGGCACTATGCCCTAAACACAGTATTTAAAATTGTCTCTCTGGATTTCCTTCACATAATACAACGAAGCCATAGGATAACCAGTCCACTGCAATACATCTTCTCAGTATCCTCTCAACAGTCTGACATGCTCTTTACATTGTGGCTTCAAAGGTCCAGATCTACCATCTCGAAATTTATAGAAACCATGTCTTCTCTACTGTCCAGTCAATGCAGAGACCTGTAAAGACTCACACTTCTTTCTGCTTCATTAACATTTGTCAATCCATTTCCAGAGAAAGGGCTCTTCCCTCTCATTAATGGTCATCTGTTTCTTTTGTGTTCCAGAGCAGGTCCATTTCCACTATCCCCCTTCTCAGGGGTTCAATTTCACCCTCTTTTTTAGCTCCTTCTCTCCACCTGCCACATGTGCTCAGCTTTAAAGCAATCCGGCTACTCTCTTCAATTATCATTCTTTTTTTTTTTTTAAAGATTTTATTTATTTATGTGACAGAGAAACAGTCAGCGAGAGAGGGAACACAGCAAGGGGAGTGGGAGAGGAAGAAGCAGGCTCCCAGCGAGGAGCCCGATGTGGGAGTCGATCCCGGAACGCCGGGATCACGCCCTGAGCCAAAGGCAGACGCTTAACGACTGCGCTACCCTGGCGTCCCCAATTACCATTCTATTTCTCATTCCTCTTACATACTTTTTAAATATGAGGCCAATTGACTGGCTATTTCCCATTGCCTGCGCTCTCCTTGGTTCTTTTAGTCAAGTTTTTTTTCCCCATAACTCTAACAAAGCTACTAGAAAAGCAACAAGGGTGTTCTTCAGAGTAAATTCAGTAACTTTTTTTTCCTGTGGCCAAAGTCAACCACCCCCTCCTCAAAGGAGCCCTTCCTTTGGTCTTTATAATCTGTCTTCAGGGTATTTCCATCTAACTGTTCCTTTCTTTTCTCTTTCACTCCACTTACTCCTCTTATACCAATTAGCATCTATCTGTGATTCAAAAATTCAGTCTTCCATCTTCCTATTTTCTCTCCATAATACTCCAAAATACACATTCATTTTCACAATTCTAGCTAATATCCTCCAGCTAATGACTTTCCTGAGATTTTAAGCAGGTTCCTTGCCCAGCGTGGAGCCCAAAGCAGGGCTTGAACTCATAGCACTGAGATCAAGACCTGAGCTGAGATCAAGAGTTGGATGCTTAACCAATTGAGCCACCCAAGTATTCCCTTCCTGAGATTTGAAAAGAGAAAACAAACTAACATGAATTCTTAATTTTTAAGAAGTATGAGAAACCCTGAAGTTATTGATGTAAGGTTAAAGTTATTCTGATTTTCTTACCCTCAAATTTCACCCTAGACTGCCATTGGAGAGCCACCATGGTATGAGACTTATGCAAGGAGGATCCAGGTTTTGTGGGGTGCGGGTCTTATACTGGGGTAGGGGGGAGGAGTCTCTCTTTAAGAAGAGGAACACAAAATTACAGATAAAAAATAAATTAAAAGATTATGGAAGGGGTCTATGCAAATGAAAGGCCCTGACCTTAAGCTTCATCAACTGCACAGTAAATCTACCTTACAGGTGTATAAAATGGCACCTATTAAATTAAAATCTGAAATGGTAACATAGCTAAACACAAATTATGTCAACCTTAAATTTACCACAAGGATCTGAGTTCATGCATTATTGTGGAGGGATGTTCATCAGGAATCACACAGAAAAATATTCAGTTATTCCAGGGAAACGATTTCATTACTGTTCTTTAAAAAGTGAACACAGAGAAAAAAAGTTGTGAATACCTGAAAGTCACATGATATTGATAAACTGCTTCATTATGACACTGTATTTTAATAAGGTTCAATCCCAAAGATTGAGGTGTTCCTTTTGAGCCTTGCTTCACAAAAAGCTCTCTGGAAAATAAACAAAAGCACACATATATACCAAAAACAAAAACGCAAACAACTCACGCCACAAAAAAATCTAAAAAGAGAAAAAAACATTGAGAGAAGTAATATTTTACACTTAGCTTACACAAGTTACACAAAAGCAACCTCTGAAGGCTAGAAGCTAAATTCTTAGCAATCTCTAATTAGAGAAGCAAGATCACCCTCTGCCCTGGTAATGTCAATGGAATAACTGAGGCCAGCTAACAAAGAACACAAGTATTAGTTCCACCGAGAAAGACAAACTGCTGCAATATCTTTCCTAGATGATTTCCTAATCTTCGTTGTGACAAAGAACTGGCTGTGTCTGAATTGAAAAGGAAATGAAAAATCATTTGAGTCTACTCTCTGGTACATACTATCTAAACCATCAACCCCATTTCACTTCATCAGGAATTGTCCCACCTCTTTGTCATTCTCCCTACTGGCAAAACCCCAAAAGAACAAAATAAACAACGCTGCAGTACCTACCACCCACAAAGGCTTTTAGACACAACAGAAACAGTGCTTACAATATTATGAGAAGGCCTCTTCCCACATCACTATCGAGCAGAGAAGGCGTTGCTACAGACTTACTTTTCCTTGTGTTCTACGGTCCCAAGTAGAGGGTGATCCAGAGGGTGCAGTGAGGATGACGGCAGAGGTGATGGTGATGACAGCTGGGTAAGATCCCGAGAAGTCAGGCTGAGAGCACCAGGAGCCTTGTACACTCCTCTGCCTATACCACCAGCTGCTCTTCCCAAAGGTAATAAAGACATACCCGAATTCCCTCTTCCAAGCATTCTGAAATGTTTAAAAGAGAAGCAAATCAGGACTTTCTCAACCATGCTCCTATCTATACCTCATTTAAATGATTCCTTCAAGTCTACATTCTTTTCCTGAAGGAGTCAGCAAAAGGGACCCAAACCTTGGGATTCTCTCCAGATCCAAATACACCTACACGACTCATTCACTAATTGCTATTAAAACTGACTCTCAAAGACAATTTCTATGGCAGACTCATTTGCTAATTGCTGTTAATACTGATTCTCAGGGCCAATTTCCATGGTAGAATTGAGGTGAAGAGTGAATCAGCCAGGTTAAAGAACCACTACAATCAGTTTAACTTAACAGGGCAAATGGAGGTGTAAACTGCTCAGTGAAGAACTACTTTTTACCCTTTTCCAGTGACTGACTGGATCAGTGGCTGCTGATTATTCTTGGAAAATATCCATTCTTTAATATAAAACCATGCATTATTTATAAGATAATACGATCCTTTTCAGAGTTTCTCTTTGGGCTCATTATGAGATCTTTCATCTGAATTTGACACTTACCCTTGAAGGCAACTTTACCCACCTATTCCAACCAACGGAGGCCTCTGCTATCTTGCTATCCCCAGCTGCCAACACGGAAGGATCCGGAAAAGTGGGATAGGGTTCTTCTTTGTCCTTGCGCACCATACTGGTAGACAAGCCTCGACCTAAAATGCCTCTACCTGAATGGAAGGGCCAAAACCCAACTATAACTCTGAGTTGAAGGTGTTGTAAAGTACAATTATTTTTCTGAAGATAAACTGTATGTATTTAAGAACAAAGCAATCATACATATACACTACCATACTTTTTTTTCAAGTTAGTTTTCCACATACCTAATGGAGGCATTTCCCGTTTCAGAGGGGTCCGGGACACTGTCTCAACGCCCAGTCCTCGGAACATAGAGACCAAACCTACAGATTCCTATGGAAGGTTAATAAGTAGAGTTATTTGAAAATATATTTCGACAGTTATTCTAAGATGTAGAATGTATTTCATTTCTAAGATGAAATAACAGTGTTATTTCAATGACTGCAAGTGACACACATTCTCTAATGCACATAGTGAAGTGTTTAAGAAAACATAATAAGGATATTTCTAACAACAAGGCACGCAGAAACATTGATGGTCTTCTTAAAGTCTTGGTAAATAATAAAAATCATCTTTGAATTCTATACATGATAAAAGAATAAAGAATAAAAATACCTCATAAAAATTATTTAAGTAGTTTTTTTAGAGGGGGGAGGGGCAAATGCAGAGAGAGAGACACTGTCAAGCAGATTCCACGCCCAGCATGGAGCCCAACACCGCCTGATCTCACAACCCTGAGATCATGGCCTGAGCTGAAATCAAGAGTTGGAGCTTAACCAACTGAGCCACCCAGGTGCCTCTTTAAGTAGTTTTAATAAACACTTTTAATAAACACTTTCAATACTTATAACTATGTCATCTTAGGTTTTTAAGTATAAATGCAGGTATAGTCCATGATTTGATGTACAGAATAACAAAGTGCAATTTTTCTAGTTTGTTTCCTATATACCCAAGGTAAGAGGAAACATGTGTACTAGTTAATAAATTTTCAGAAAAAAACAGGACCATTTAAGAGTACCTGAGATCTGGGTTTTTTAAAACAACCTCCCAACAAAACTTGCTACTGTTTTTCTGTGGCAGTTCTGAAAGTTAAGTGGTGTTATACCAATTAGAGCTGCCACATATAGACTCAGGCAAGTCACTGGAGAAAAAATACAACATAATGTCATCTTTTCTTCTGCTTATAGAACATTACATTTGACACCGTCCACTCTACTTAAAATTGTCATAACTGCATTATCAGGTTCTTCTATATTTGTTAACTCTTTATTCTTTGAGATTTCTAAATGATAGTCAAACGCCATTCTTAAAATGACTATATAATTAGAAGATTAAGAACACACATACATACAATTGTACACACATTAGAAGCAATAGCTAAGGACCTTTTTCTTTAAGATTTGGGCAAAGAGCCCTCTAAAAGGAACCTTCTTAATAATTATTACCTCAGAAGCAGGAGTGGCTGCTAATACCATAGAGCCAAACCCAATGCAAAAATCTAAACACTTAAAAGCCGTATCTTCAAACCTGTCATTTATGTATGTATGTGTATCTGTATCTATAGAAGCTAGAGGACTGAGATCTATACCCAAGTCTATCTAGCATTCTTTATGAGGCACTTTTTCTTTTTTTTTTTTTTTTAAAGATTTTATTTATTTATTCGACAGAGATAGAGACAGCCAGCGAGAGAGGGAACACAAGCAGGGGGAGTGGGAGAGGAAGAAGCAGGCTCACAGCAGAGGAGCCTGATGTGGGGCTCGATCCCATAACGCCAGGATCACGCCCTGAGCCGAAGGCAGACGCTCAACCGCTGTGCCACCCAGGCGCCCCATATGAGGCACTTTTTCTAAATTCGAAACTCTAGCATTTGAAATATATGCTCAGAATGCAACTAAGAAAAAAATAAACACAACCAACCAACCAATGAAACCCAAATCTTTTTTTTTTTTCATATAGGGCTTCATAGTTATTTGAAATCTGTTATTTCCTCTGATGATAAGCTGTAAGCTGCTACCTTGCATCCAGACGTGGTCTTACCCTTTGTGCTGGCCCACTCCGCGGGCTTGGTTCCCCTGGCTTTCCAAACACATGGCCTCTGCCTGCAGGTCCTGCCCTGCCCAGAGCTGAGTCCAAAGGTTTAGGAGCTTGCGGCCAAGAGCCCGGCATCCGTACACACTGAGATGGGTGCACAGAAGAGCCCCTGAAGGGTGGTCGGACAGGATCCATTGAAAGGCTGCAGAGGATACGGGTGTCGATCCTGTTCTGATCAACTACCTGCTGGCATTTCATAAATTAAAGATCCCCAATTGTTTTCCTTTTCCTTCAAGACAGACTCGCAAACCATTAAAAACATAGTTTCCTTAGGTCAGACCAGTAATACAATCAACCTCCTATATCATATTCACTTCAAAAGCTCTATTTAACAGGAATGTTCTAAACACTCTCCATCAGCAAGCCCTTAAAAGTCAAGCTCTCATCAAAGTTACTTATATTTTCTACCCAAACAGCCTCTCAGAGAACTCAGTCCTGTAAATTATTTACCTGTTGTACAAGGAAACACTTTTTATGTATGAATATGATTTTGGTTTATGAGCAAGTTCACAGTTACCATAGCCGTATTACAAAATTATTCTGTCAGTAAATATTTAAGGAATTTGCTGTTTTGAGCCTATCTTTCCTCTACTAGAGTCCTAATTTTTTTTCTCAATCTATTTGCACATTAAACTATTCCATCTCCCCCCTGATCTCCGTAGTTGCTTCTCTGAATCCTTATCCAATTCCTCTCTATAAACTCTTCTCTCAAACTCTATCATAACTGAAGTTTCTAGGATGTAGACCCTTTCGCTTTGAGCTTGCAATACCTGCTGAGTCTCACGGTTGACCTTTAACACCCTTTTCTCACTCAGGTAACTAGGGATGAGGCCCTTCCTGCTCCTCAATTCTCAGGACCACTAGGCCTCCTCAAAATCACTTTATAATCTATAGAATTCAGGAGTCCTTCTTTAAAGAGCTCCCTTCGTCGCCCTGACCCACTCGTGATCCCCAAAGAATCCTTAACTGACACTTTCTTAACTTTTGCAAAACCTGCCTTAAGCATTTGCTACAAAAAAAATTAGACCATCTATACGAAGACTGACAGAATTCCTAGGTGGAAGCAGTTCAGGATCTGGCAAAAACATTTTTTAAAAATTTTAACTAGACTATCCTCTTTTACACAAAAATGTCAGGAAATGCCTCCCTTCCCTAAAGCCTACCAAAGTTCTCTCCTTTAATTGCTTAAACTCTTTTTCAGCTAGCCAGGCATCTTTGCTCCATCTTCCCAGCACCACCCAAAAATCAGTTGCCTAACTGGTACACACTGAGGGGCGCTATAACACCTACAAATTACCAGATCTCTGGCATCCTCCTTTCCCCAATCCTCCCTCACCTCCATCATCACTTCTATGGATTCTGGCCCCTCCTCCAGAAGGCCCTCCCTTAAAGTGGACTTTCTCCTTTGATTAGTTAGCAGAGGGTTAGCTAACTAGAATGTGCAACAGGGAAGGGCCCAGGGCCAGGCCTGCCTTCCCCACCTCTCCAGGTGCCAGCTCTGGGCTGGGGTACTATGACTGGGGGCCTAACCAGAAGGGAAGCCCCCTGATGGCAAATCTACCTCCCCCCTCCACCCCAGAGGAAAATCCCCAAACCAACAGCTTTACTGGGGTTTCCACCCACTGTTTCCATCCAAGTAACTCTCCTGTTCACTCAGACCCAGCAGAAGTCCCCTCTCCCCTTGGGCCACAACCTTAATACCTTCTCTAGGTATTGCGTTCATCCTCCACACCCAGCGTCAAATAACGACTTACCCCCCTGGCCCGGCCCCACCCGGGGCCCACAGTCTCTCGCGCCTGCGGTGGGGGTAGGGGTGGGGGGTGGGGAAGCAGAGGGTCCCCACTGGGCCGGAAAGACCCCCGCTAGCTACCACAGCCTTGAGCAAAAGCCCACCCGGCCTGCAGCGGGGCTACCTGGGCCTCCCTGGCCTTCCAAACCTCCGTTCTTTCCACACAGCAGGCTCGAGCCGTCGCCAGGCTCCCTTGAGACTCAGGAGAACACCACGCTCAACGCACCAACACGCCGAAAGGCCCACATGCTCCAGACCAATTTCCGGTCCTCTCGCGGGGCCTCAGGGGCTGATCCCATTGGCCAAACGACGTGCCACTCACAGGGTGCATCCATCTCATTGGCTCGTCTGTGAAAAGAACTTCTCCCTTTCTAGCAGCTTCGTTCTACAGAAGGTTCATCCCCAAAAGGGTGTTAGAAATGCGGATCTGGATGTTAGGCGTAAGCCTAAGCATTACAAGTATTATGTTTCTAAGATCTGGACTCTGTTCTGTGGGCAACTCCGTAAAAAAAAAAAAAAAAAAATTGCTCAGGGACGCCTGGGTGGCTCAGTCGATTAAGTGTCTGCCTTCGGCTCAGGTCATGAACCCGGGACGCTGGGATCAGTCTCTGCATGGGGCTCCTTGCTCGGTAGGGAGTCTGCTTCTCCCTCTGCCTGCTGCTCTTCCTGCTTGTGCACGCATGGTCTCTCTCTCTCTCCCTCTGACAAATAAATAAAATCTTTAAAAAAAAATTGCACATAATGAAGTTGACTTGCCCCATCCTTCCCAGTTAGAGGATATAGGAATATAGGCTAGGGTAAGTTTGAGTTTACATTCAAATACCTAATTATGTGATCTCTGCGCCTCACTTTCTTTATAAAATAGTTATAAAAGCATCCATTCATAGGGTGTATGGAAATGTAAGGAAATGTACATACATTAATGAGATGATGTTAATAAATTACTTACCACGATGAGAAGATTGCTTGCAATAAATGTTGCCTACTATTAATATTTATAGATGTCTGAATCTGTAGGCCAAGAAAAGCTTTCTCTAAACTATATAAAAGTATTGGTGGTTAATTTTGTAATTACAGAATATTCCCACCCAAAGAAATAAAGATTTCTCACCCTTTCCAACCATTTTGGCAAATAACCACACCCCTTGCCAACCCCAGGTTTTAGGAGGTGGTTGGGGTCAAGTTTCAAGACACCTTAGCTGATGCTATAGCACTGGAGGCTTTTCCAAACCTCAGATATCTCATACCTTGTTCTAATCAATACATTCAAGGACTCTCCTCAAATCAGAATAGAATTTGATCAGGAAGATTTACAAAGCAGGGATCTAATTGGCAAGATACCCCTTTGGTCTTTGTAGATGTTATTTGTTAAACATTGTTGTTTTCTATTAACACATATAGCAGCCAGAATTTTGTTGCCCGTTCAAATATTAGTAGCAAGTGGCCTCAAAAACAGTAATGCAAATTGTTTTGTAACCTTGGTAAAGTCCCAGCTCCCTGTCCTTTTAGGTACTTTGACCAAATATTGCATGAAAGATTCATTCCATGCCCAGGAAACAGTATCTTAGGGGGAGGATTCAGAAGAGCTTCACAACAGCAATTTTCAGATAATGTTCTAAAGCTGTCAGTTTTAGAATATAAACCAAGAGCTCCATTACAAAGAGTAATGGTAATATGCGGTACGAAGGGAGCATCTAGGGCTCCCTAGTTTTCCATATCTTGTCATGCAAGAGTAGGTGGCCTCTGTCCAGTGTTTCTACTCGATCTGTACGTTATAAACACTACTTATTTCTCCAAAGAAAAATCCTGTGGTCTCGGCGTTGAGTGGAGATAAAGATGGTCAAAGCTCTTTAAAGTGTGGACTTCTGCTTAGAATCTTTCAAAAGCTAATCAACCTCTGCTGGAGTCTATACTCCCCATCAGGGTACTTCAGCTGCTAATTAACCATTCCTAGGATATTGATTAAAAACAGCACACATACATCATACTGTTTTAAGTATTTAAAATTAAATCACCAATGATATTTTCATAATGCCAAATTCTGTCCACTTGGCCCTGCCAGGCTCTAAAGCTCAGGGTGAGGATGACCCCGTAACTACAAGCAATCTGGATTTTCCCGGGCAATCATGACTTCAAATACTCTGGCCCTTTGTCCCTATAACTACTTCCATTCTGACCACATTTCCAGATTAGTTTTGTTCAGAAAATAAAGTCACCACAGTCACAGCAAGATCAAGGGCAGAAAATTACATTGCCTGTGTGGCCTAGAAACTACAGGGAGGATTTATTTTTTTATTATAATTTTTTTAAAGATTTTGTTTATTTATTTGACAGAGAGAGAGACAGCCAGCGAGAGAGGGAACACAAGCAGGGGGAGTGGGAGAGGAAGAAGCAGGCTCATAGCAGAGGAGCCTGTTGTGGGGCTTGATCCCACAACGCCGGGATCACGCCCTGAGCCAAAGGCAGACGCCTAACCGCTGTGCCACCCAGGCGCCCCTACAGGGAGGATTTAATTGGAAGTAGACCTATGTCTATAGTACCTCTGGGTTCCAGGTAGAGGTAAATACAGATCCCCCCTGGAGACATACAGCTTCAACCTGGCCCCAAAACTCCCATAAGAAGTGTCAATAGATATGAGCTCATAAGAAAAATAAATAAATCACAAATCATAAAATGGGCAAACTGTTCTTTTGTTATTTGTAACATAAATTTAAAATACACATGAGTGCACATTTAAATACACACAAACACTAGGCTCAATTAGGAGACAAAACACCCCAGTAAGTAAGTGGGGTGTGGGGTGCCTGGATGGCTCAGTTAAGTGTCTGCCTTTGGCTCAGGTCATGATCCCAGGCTCAGCGGGGAGCCTGCTTCTCCCTATGCCTCCCAAGACCCCAGCTCCTGCTCTCTCTCTCTCTCTAATAAATAAATAAAATCTTCAAAAAAAAAAAAAGTGGGGGGATGGGGCGCCTGGGTGGCTCAGTCGTTAAGCGTCTGCCTTTGGCTCAGGGCTGATCCTGGCGTTCTGGGATCGGGTCCCACATCAGGCTCCTCCGCTGGAAGCCTGCTACTTCCTCTCCCACTCCCCTTGCTTGTGTTCCCTCTCTCGCTGGCGGTCTCTCTCTCTCTGTTAATAAATAAATAAATAAATAAATAAATCTTAAAAAAAAAGTGGGGGGTTAAGTGATTGAACTGATCTTTCACCAAAGATATACAAATGGCTAATAAGCACATGAAAATATGCTCAATATCATTAATCATTAGGGATATGCAAACTAAAACCACAATGAGATATCATTTCATACCCACTAGAATGGCTATAATAAGTAAAACAGTTAATACCTGGCATGGTTAATTTTATGAATCAATATGACTACGCCATCTCTGGAATGCCTAAAGATTTGGCCAAACATTATTCTGTGTTTTGGATGGGCTTAACATTTGAACTGAGATCTGAATAAAACAGAATGCCCTCTGTAATATAAGTGGGCCTCATCCAATCAGGCCTGAATAGGACAAGAAGGCTATTATCTATAGAATAATAGAATTCCTCTTACCTGACTGCTTTTGAACTGAGACAGCTGCTCCCCCCCTCCCCTTTCAGACTCAAACTAAGATACTGACTCTTTCTGGGTCTTGAGCCTTCAGACTGGAACGACACCATATATGTATCCTAATGGTTCTGTTTCCCGAGGGAACTCTGACTAATAACAGAGTTTGGAACCATGAAGTGGGATGCTGATGTAACAACATAAAAATGTGTAAGTGGCTTTGGAACTGGGTGGTTGATATAGACTGGAAGAGTCTTGAGGTACATGCTTGAAAAAGCCTAGATTGCCCTGAAAAAAATATTGGTAGAAATACAGATGTTAAAGGTGCTTCTGGGAGAGCTCAGCCTGAAATGAGGACCATGTTATTGGAAACTGGAGGAAAAGTGATTCTTGTTATAAAGTGGCAAAGAACCTGGCTGAATTGTGGTCTAGTGATTTGTAGAAGGTTGAACGCATAAGCAATGAACTTGGATATTTAGTTGAGGTTTCTAAGCAACATGTTGAAAGTGACACCTGGCTTCTCCTTCCTGCTTCTAGTAAACTGTGAGAGGAGAGAGATAAATTGAAGGAAAATTTAAGCAAAAAGGAATTAGAACTTGAAGATTTGGAAAGTTCTCAACCTATCCATGCTGCAAAAATGAGAAAACTTGTGGCGCCTGGGTAGCGCAGTCGTTAAGCGTCTGCCTTCGACTCAGGGCATGATCCCAGTGTTCCAGGATCGAGTCCCACATTGGGCTCCTCCGCCTGGAGCCTGTTTCTTCCTCTCCCACTCCCCTGCTGTGTTCCCTCTCTCGCTTGGCTGTCTCTCTGTCACATAAATAAATAAAATCTTTAAAAAAAAGAAAAAAAGAGAGAGAGAGAGAAAACTTGTTCTGGAGAGAACACCAAGGGTGTGGCTAGACAATCTACCCCATTAGGAGATTATCCATGATTAACTGTGAAGATAATCAGCTATCCCAGCAGAAGCTAGGAGTAAAGATGGGATTATACCCGCGGAGACACTGCCAGTTTGGACCAAAAGGAACAGAGACTGGATGAAAGAAAAGGAAGGCTTTTGGACTTCTGCGACTCTAGAGGACAGGACAATAGAGCTATTCATCGTGCTTTATCCTTTAAGAAGAGGGAAGAATAACCCCAAAGGTGACTCAGAGATCATCAGGGCTGGCACTCCTACCCCAAGCCTGGGAGGCAAAGCTGTTTCTTCTTTACAGGTTCTCAGCTGGAGAGGAATATTGCCTCAGGATGAATCAAACCTCAATTTCACCCATACCTGATTTAGGTGATATCCAGATGAGACTTTGGACTGGGGTTAAAGCTGGAATGGGTTAAACTTTGGGGGGGGGTGTATTGGGTTGGGGTGAATGTGTTTTGCATGCGAGAAGGACATGAATTTTGGGAATCCATAGGGCAGGAAGTTATGGACTGGATTTAGCCCTCGCTAAATTCATATGTTGAAGCCTGACTCCATTTGGAGACCGGACAGAGGTAATTTAGGTTAAATGAAGCCATAGGGTAGGGGCCCTATTCTGATAGGATTAAGAGGAAGAGACACCAGAGATCTCTCTTTCTTTCCATTTGAGCAAAGAGGAAAAAGGCCCTGTGAGGACACAGCAAGTGGTGTCTACAAGCCAAGGGAGGCTCTCACCAGAAATGAGTTTGCCAGCACCTTGATCATGGAGTTCTCCTCCTCCTTTCTTCTTTCTTCTTCTTCTTCTTTTTTTTAAGATTTATTTATTTGAGGGACACCGGGCTGGCTCAGTTGGTTAAGCGTCTGCCTTCAGCTCAGGTTGTGATCTTGGAGTCCCCATGTTGGGCTCTCTGTTCAGTGGGGAGTCTGCTGCTCCCTCTCCCTCTTCCTCTGTGTGCTCTCTCTCTCCCTCTCAAATAAATAAAATTTTTTAAAAAATTTAAAAAGATTGCGAGAGAGAGAGCGTGTGCGCATGCACAAGAGCGGTGGGGAGAGACAGAGGGAGAGGGAGAGGGAGACTGCAGCAGACTCCCTGCTGAGCGCAGAGCTGGCTCCGGGCTCAATCCCAGGACCCTGAAATCATGACCTGAGCTGAAATCAGGAGTCAGCCGCTTAACCAACTGAGCCACCCAGGCGCCCCTTGATCGCAGACTTCTATGCCTCCAGAACTGCCAGAAATGTAATAAACGTCTGTTGTTTAAGCACCACCTTTACCACCCGTCACATCTGTGGTATTTTGTTAAGACAGGCCCAGCTGACTAATACAATAAACTGTCACCAAGGATGTTGAAGTGTAAATATCTGACATTAAGCTTTGATTGCTGGGGCGCCCATTTCAAACACATGCATCACAAACAAACTTATTGCCAGATAAACAACTAGATAAGGAGCCAGGCTGTCTACACCATGAAGTTCCCCTTTAGAAAGCCTTCCGGAACTCCGACTCCTTGAGTGCCCCTGCTTTTCCCTTCCCACCCCCTACTTCCTGCTCTTGTTTTTGTTTAGGATTTTTTTTTTAAAGATTTTATTTATTTATTTGGGAGAGAGAACAGCGGGGGGGGGGGTGTGTGGAGGAGGCAGAGGGTGAGGGAGAAGCAGACTCCCTCCCACGCGGGGCTGGATCCCAGCACCCTGGGATCATGCCCTGAGCCGAAGGCAGACGCTTAACCAACTGAGCCACCCAGACATCCCTAAGATTTTATTTTTAAGTAATCTGTACATCCAGTGTGAAGATCAAACTCAAAACCCTGAGATCAAGAGTCACACGCTCCACTGACTGAGCCAGTCAGGCACCCCATGTTCTTATGTTTCAAATTCACCAAATAAAGAGTAAACCCACAAAAACCCACCCTTGATCCCAATAAAGCAGAACCCCAGGCCCCCCCCCCACACACCCCAACTCTCTCCTTCCTCTCTCTCCCCTAGACCTTGTTGTGTGGCCCTCAGGCATGCTGTGTACCCTCCAAGACTTGCGGGTAATAAACTGGGGTTTTTTTCGCAGTCCCCTAATGGTTGTTGCTGGGATGGGTCTTGCAATCCTAAGAACTGCGAAATATCTGTGGGGGCTTGCCACAAGCAGTACAGTGAATGCCAGGTGAGTGCCCCCAGGCATTCCTAGCTGATAGCATCACTATCAATACGTTGAGACTGACACAAAACAGATGTGGCAAAACCAGAACCCTAATACGTTGCTGCTGGGAATGTAAAATGGTGCCTCCACTTTGGAAAACATTTGGCAGTTTCTCAAAAAGTTAAACAAAAAATTACTGTAGGAACCAAAAATTCCACTTCTTGGTAACTACCTAAGAGAAGTGAAAACATATGTCCACATAAAGCATGCATGCAAATGTTCATAGCAGCATTACTGATTAGTGCCAGAGCTTAAAAACAATCTAAATGTCCATCAGCTGGTGAATGGATAAACAAAATGTGATGTATCTAAACAATGTCTAAATTCAGCAGTAAAAAGGAACAAACTATGCCACATGCCATGGGTGAACCTCAAAAACATTATGTTAAGTGAATGAAGCCAGACACATACTACATATTACATGATTCCATTTATATGAAAAGTCTAGAAAAGACAAATAGGTAGAAACAGAGTGTAGAATAGCAGTTGCCTGGGTCTGGGAGTAAGAATGAGGAGGAAATATTAATGAACCAAGGGATCTTATTAGTGTGATGAAAATGTTCTAAAATTGATTTATGGTGATATCTGTATCACTCAATAAATTTACCAAAGATTATTGAATTGCACACTTGAATAGGGTCAATTTCATGATATGTAACATATAACTTAATAATTTGTTTTAAAATTCACACATTAGGAAACAAACAGAAACGGCAATGAACAGAATCAGACCCACAAATATCTTAAAACAACGATCACTGGAAACAATGTACATAAATCTGTAATATGTTTTAAGAAATAAAAATGGCAATTAAAATCACAAGTAAAGAGCAAAGGCTATCAAAATAGACTAGGCAGACTTGAAAAGAACCAACAGAGAGCTTCTAAAAAGGAAGAATATAAAAACTGAAATGAAATACCTATGGGAAAAAATTACACAAGAGAGCAGACATGGCTGAGGGGGGCCCATCATGAATTGCAAGAATAATCTAAAGTAATTACCCAGAATGCAGCACTGATGGAAAATATGAGAGGTTGGGGGGCGCCTGGGTGGCGTAGTTGTTAAGCGTCTGCCTTTGGCTCAGGGCATGATCCCAGCGTTCTGGGATCGAGCCCCACATCAGGCTCCTGCTAGGAGCCTGCTTCTTCCTCTCCCACTCCCCCTGCTTGTGTTCCCTCTCTCGCTGGCTGTGTCTATCTCTGTCAAATAAATAAATAAAATCTTTAAAAAAAAAGAAAGAAAATATGAGCGGTTGAAACACATGGAGAACAAAGTTAGAAGATTCAACAGAGTTTGAGAAGGAGGTAATATAGAGAAAAGAGGAAAGACAATATTAAAGAGTTAATGGCTGAGAATTCTTAGAATTGATGACAAGATACAAATCTCTAGAATCAGAAAGCCCAAGGAACTCAAACAGAAAAGTAAAAAGAAATCTACGCTTAGCATCACAGTTGTATTGCAATATATCAAAGGCAAAGAAAAGATCTAAGAAGAAACACATTCCCTACAAATGAAAGAAAATTGGCTCAATAGAAAAAGCCTGGAAGACGGTGGTATAATATACCCACAGGCCCGAAAGGTTAAGGAAAAAACAACAGCAAATTGCTGTCAACCTAGAAATTGCATATCTAGTGAAATTTTCTTTCCAGAACAAGAGTAAAATAAAAGATTTTGAGAGAAACACAAAAGAGAGATTTACCTCCAACAAACCCTATCTAAAAGGATTTAAATACTAAAATGAAGAAAAATGAAAAATCTGAGATGAAAAAAGGAGTCATAGTAGTTGGCTGAATAAAGTAGTAATAATAATGTTTAATAGGTGGTAGCTTAGCAGGGATTCCTCAGAAGGCAGAGCCTGAGATAAAAGTTTAAGCACAAGGATTTTATTGGTGTGTGTGATCCCAGGGAATAAGAGTGAGAGATAGAGGAATGAGGGAGGGCAGGAGCGCTCATTCAAGGGTACATGATGAATTTCGCCACTGCTGCAAAGGTCTGGTTGCTCCATCATTCAGGATCATTTGAGAAACCATATGAAGTATGTATCAAGACTACTCATCCTGGGGGATGTTCCCAGGGAGAGTAAGTGGGATGTGTGTATCCATTGATTCTTTCCTTTCCCTTGGTCAAAGGCTTACCTCAAGGAGTGTTAACCCTTTATATTTTCTAGGTGCACCATGGTGTCCCAGTGCTCTTCTATGCCTTGGCATCAACATAGATGCCTCAGGACAGAAGGCGGGAGATGCACAGGGCAAGCCTGAAGCTGGGCATAATCAGATTCCTTCTGTGTAGACCTGGTGAGTGCCCACAGAGACGTTCACCACAGAGCTGGCTATATAAAGAGAGGTAAAGCTGAGAGGACCTGTAATGAGGCATAGAGGTGTCCAATACAGTAAAATTAAAAAAAAAAAGGTAGAGCCAGAAGGTTAAGAAAAATAACATATAGGGGTACATGGGTGACTAAGTTGGTTAAGTGTCTGCCTTTGGCTCGGATCATGATCCAAGGGTCCTGGGATTGAACCCTGGATCAGGCTCCTTGTTCTCTGGGGAGCCCGCTTCTCCCTCTGCCCACCCCCTGTTCTCTCTCTCTCTCAAATAAATAAATAAATAAATAAATAAATAAATATAAATAAAATCTTTTTTTAAAAAAGAAAAATAACATGAGTCAAGAGGGAGGTAATTAGAATTAAAGCATTATAAAGTTCTGGGGGAGGGTAATAATAAACAACTCTACACTGTGTATGTACGCATATTAAAATTTTCAAAAACAATTTTTATGGGGGGTGCCTGGTGGCTCAGTCAGTTAACTGCCTGAGTCTTGATTTCGGCTCAGGGTCATGAGATTGAGCCCTGTGCGGGGCTCCATGCTCAATGAGGAGTCTGCTGCAGATTCTCTCTCTCCCACTACCTCTCCTTCTGTGCTCTCTCTCGCAAATAAATAAATAAATCTTTAAAAAAATAATAGTAATTTTTATTGGGGGTGCCTGGGTGGCTCAGTCAGTTAAGTGTCTGACTCTTGATTTTGCCTCAAGTCATGACCCTATTAGGGTCGTGAGACTGAGCCCTGCATGGTGTCTACTTAAGATTCTCTCTCTCTCCCTCTGCCCCTTCCCTCTACCCTGGCTCAGGCTCTTTCCCTCATTCTAAAAATGTATAATAATAATTTTTATTGGAGTATAATTAGCATACAATTTAAATTTTTAATTAAAAACCAAGGTATAATTAAAATAAAACTTTATATTAGTTTCAGGTGTAGAATAAAATTATTTGATATTTGAATACACTGTGAAATGATCACACAATATATCTGTCTAGTTAACATTTTTCACCTTACATAATCACAGAAAAATAATTTCTTTCTTTTTTTTTTTTTTAAAGATTTTATTTACTTATTTGGCAGAGAAAGAGACAGCCAGTGAGAGAGGGAACACAAGCAGGGGGAGTGAGAGAGGAAGAAGCAGGCTCCTAGCAGAAGAGCCTGATGTGGGGCTCGATCCCAGAACGCTGGGATCACGCCCTGAGCTGAAGGCAGACGCTCAACCGCTGTGCCACCCAGGCCGCCCCAATAATTTCTTTTTCTTGTGATGAGAACTTAAGATTTACTCTCTCAGCAACTTTCAAATATGAAATACAGTATTATTAACTATAATCAGCATGCTGTGCATTACATCCCATGACTTATTTATTTGATAACTGGAAGTTTGTACATTTTGACGCCCTTCATCCATTTCTCTCCCAACCACACCCCCTTCCCCACTTCTGGCAATCACCAGTCTGTTCTCTACATCTATGAGCCCTTTTTTTTTTGAGATTTTATTTATTTATTTGAGAGAGACTGAGCACAAGCAGGGGGAGCAGCAGGCAGAGGGAGAGGGAGAAGGAGCCTCCCCGCTGAGCAGCGAGCCCAATGACTCAGGGCTCAATTCCAGGACCCCGGTATCATGACCTGAGCCGAAGGCAGACACTTAACTGACTGAGCCACCCAGGCGCCCCTTGTTTCTTAGATTATGTATGTAAGTGAGATCATATGGTATTTGTCTTTCTCTGTCTGACTTATTTCACTTAGCATAATACCCTCCTGTTCCATTCGTGTTGTCACAAATGGCAGGACTTCCTTATTTTTTATGGCTGAATAATATATATGTATGTATATGGAATTGCTGGATCATATGGATCATGTGTTAGTCCTATTTTAAGAAACGTTTAAAGAAATAAAATGCATATATTTCCAATCAGTATGAGGAAAAATGAGAAAAAACTCAATCAATCCAAACAAAAAGGCAAGAAAGAAGAACAATAGATCACAGAAAAATCTGGACAAAGAGAAAGCACAAATTAAGCGGTAGAATTAAATCAAACAGTATTAGTAATTACGATAAATATAAATGGACTGAACTTTTCAAGTAAAAGGCAAGGGTTATCAGGCTAAATTAGAAAAACAAAATCCAATGATATGGCATTTAATTAAATAGAGATAGACTTAAAACATAATAATAGAGAAAGGTTGAAAGGGAAATGCTAAAAAAAGAAAAGAAAAAAGCTCGTGCTGCTTTCAATTTCAAACAAAATAACTTTATTTTTTTTTTAAGATTTTATTTATTTATTTGACAGAGACAGCCAGCGAGAGAGGGAACACAGCAGGGGAGTGGGAGAGGAAGAAGCAGGCTCCCAGCAGAGGAGCCCGATGTGGGACTCGATCCTGGAACACCGGGATCACGCCCTGAGCAGAAGGCAGACGCTTAACGACTGCGCTACCCAGGCGCCCCTGGACAAAATAACTTTAAAGTAAAAGTATTATTAGGGAAAAAGTGGGTCAATTAATAATGATGGAGGATTCGAGGAGTTTTAACTCAAAAGTTATATGCTTCTAATAACATAGCATCGAAATATGTAAAACAGAAACTGATGAATACAAAAAGATACAGAAAAATCCACTGACAAACTGGAAGTTGACAACATACATCTCCCAGCAATTGATTGATCAAGCGAACCAAAAAAATGAGTAAGGTTAGGGAAGACCTAAATAACACAGATTACAGGCTTTATTGGTTTTATTTATGTGCTTGTTGTTTAACAAATACTCTTTATTATATAGCAGGTGCTAGTCTAAAAGAACTTTTGTCAAGAACCGGAAAGAAAGGGTTCTGATCTGAGTGCCTTCCAGAGTCAAGGTGTGTCATTAAACACTTCAGCTAAATTCAGGGACAAGTTTCATAGTACTTTTTCTAATAGGACAGCTCCTATCATGAAGATTAGTGCACAAGAATAACAAGACAGTTATCTCCAAGTAATAAAGGACAGCCTCTTTTGAAGAGATCTCTGCAGTAGTCTAAGAGCCACATAATCTACTGGTGGTGTTCTTATGGTCTCGTATTACTCATCATTAAGTGCAAGTCACCATGATTTGCGGAGGCAGGCAAGTTAACCCCTGGCTTCCATGTACCAAAGGTGTTCATGGTGCTCCTGGTATCTCCAATGTGGTCTCCCAGCAGGATTATAATCCTTACGGTTCTTAGTGTTGTTCAAAGAATTGAGCCTAGCATTTGTTTTTGGAGGGACTGCTAGGGGGCGGTCAGTTCACCCTCCTCTGCCTGTCCACACCACCAGCCAAGTGGCATTCATCCATCCACCCAACGGGATGACTGATCAATGGTTGGGGGAATGATGGTGAGATCCAGAGGTGCTGATGGGTGTTTTGTGTGGAAAGGGCAGAGCTAGAATAGGCTTCTGCTTTTTCTGATAGACCCTAGCTAAGATTAAGAGTGGTGATCCAACAGAAGGCCAACTCAGCAGTCAGTTCAGTGTCAAGGGCTTGCAACAGGTGGAGAGAAGCAGGGTGCTTTCCTTTGTGGGGAAGCTCTAGAGGCAGTTCTGGAGAACAAAGATCATTAACGTCCTACCCTCTCCCACGCCTTCCAGGGGACTGAAGTGGTTCTTCCCCGGTGCCTAATTCATTATTCTCCCCCTACTGTATTCCATTCCAGGAACTATAAACCTACTATTTGTCTCACACAGACCATTTGTCCAGAAGGATCAGATACAATAGGGACAAGGGTATTTTTATAAAATTTAATCAGTTGTGTTCCTAGTGTCTGAGTAATTTCTTTCACAGCAACTCAGGACAAAAAAAAAATTAAAAAAATTAAAAAAAAAAACCCTAAAAATCCTACTATCAATTTGTCAGGTACAAATATCTTTTTTTTTTAAGATTTTATTTATTTGTTTGACCAAGAGAGACAGCGAGAGAGGGAACAGAAGGGGAGTGTGAGAGGGAGCAGCAGGCTTCCCACCAAGCATGGAGCCCGATGCGGGGCTCGATCCCAGGACCCTGGGATCATGACCTGAGCCAAAGGCAGATGCTTAACAGCTGAGCCACCCAGGCGCTCCAGGTCCAAATATCTTAATACATATTTATGTTGTCACCGCTTTGTAGCCATTTGAAAAAATAATGCATATAAATTGAAAGACAAAAAATACTTTTATTCTATTTTTAAGGAACCATAATTACTTGCTAAGGGGATGGACTGGGTGCTGTACAAGTCCTCAAGCCTTGGCATCAGATTGGGTATCTCCATGCTCATGGCCTGTTCCACACTGATATTCACACAGTAGTGCTTTTTATCATAGCAACTGCAGGAAACCCAACTTTGCAAAGATATGACATTATTAAGAGCATAATAATCCAATGTCCGAACTGCGATCTACCTTATACTAGTGGTTCACACAGTTTCCCACAGATGTCGAGAGTCACTGTGCTTCCCTTGAACATTTAAAATATTCTCTGGTGGTCCGTGGGCTTACTGTGGCAGCACCCCAGCATGCATGATACAGTTTGGGAACTGTGGGTCTCACACAGAATTGTTTAGTTTGGGGCAGAAAATTCTTGGGGGGAAAATTCAAAATCAGATTGCCACACTTGATATTCCTTAATAGTGTGAATGTTAACAAACTGTATAACAATATTTTAAAACTCGATAGTGAGCATTAAACTTGAATCCCCTCGGCCTCCTTCTGGCTGGACAGCCACCAGAGGACGAAGCTACCAGGTCTGCCGGGGTTGCCTTCAGGAGAAACATCACGCGCATCAGGGAATCTCAAATTCTCAAAATAGGTCTGTATAACATCCGACATTTCACCTGATTAGTACGAGGGAGTGGCCAAGAAGAAATGATTGCTTTCTAAAACAGTCCAATTTGGGGAGCACATTGCCCTACTAACATGCCCCGACTAGGAGGAGGTGATGGAGGTAGGGTCAGAAATCGTCCTGAGTTGATTTTTGAAGAATCAGTTCCTATGCTCCACAATCCCAGATGCCTGCGGTCGATGGATGGCACCGAAGTTCCGTCAAATACCTTGAGGAGCTTGAGAGCCCACTGCAAAGGTGCATCGTGGCCAGACCGCAAATGTCTGAAAAGCCAGAAATATAACAAGTATCAGTTTCAAGGGCTACAAGGAGCTAGCCAGAGTCAGCTGATCGGACTCCACACTGCAGCAACATTGCAACCCGACAAATGATCAACAGCGGGGAGCCACCACCAGGAGCCCCAGGAGGGGACCCAATGTTCCACGGACTCAACTGCCTCATCCTGCGCGAAGGCCTCCCTCTCCGAGAGACACACAGTTAAATTTTATTATGAGCCGCAGGCCTGGCATGCAGCAACGGCTGGTGCTTCTGAAACACAGAGTCTTCACTCGGTGCCCAGTCTATGCTGGTGGGGTGCTGCGTGTCTGCTCTAATGTTGGGTCCAGGCGGTGAACATGGCTGTGCCAGCAGGGCAAGCTCCCTCTGTGGCTTCATTCTGGTCGGTCTCAGAGGATGGACCCTCTCCATGAGCCCCTACCCGAGTGACCCAAACAGTTCCATCAGCAGCCATGATTTGTTTCCATGGTTCATGACCCCAAAGAGGGAAGAATCTGCCAGTCTGTAGTTTTCCAAGTGGCAGACAAAACATCTAGGCCATTGTCAACAGCCAAGAGGCAGTAAAAATGTAACAAGATTCATCAGGGAGCACTGGCTGGAGCTGTGACGATGGCTTCGAGTTCTGCCCACTGAGAGGAGTGAGCACATCTGTTTTCCATTCCACACAGCTGGCACGACGCTGACCATCCGCAGTGGCCCGGCGGACATCATGGGTTTCAGCAGAGCCAGACCATCAGTGAACCAGGCCCAGGCCTTCAGGAAAACCTCTGTGGATTGACAGCCCCACTGAACAAGTGGCTTTGCTTCAGCTACGGAGTGGAGGATAACCTTTCCCCCAAAGGGAGAGCTGCCTTTTCTTCATGTAAAGCTGAAAATGCCACCGAGCCAGGTAGCTGTAGATGGAAATACACCATTTCCATCAGGCAAGTGAGGCTTCTCAGGCCCTTTCCCACATTATTCGTTGTTGAGTCTGAGCTAACCTACCCACCCCCACAAGATAACAGTCACAAGGTCTCCATGGCTGTGTGTTTTAGCCCTGTCAAAGTGTTCAGCTTTGACAAGAGCCCAATAGAAGCTAAGAGCTGCTTTTCAAAAGAGGTGTAATGCTTAGCAACACGAGGGAGGCAACTCCCTTTCCCCCCACCCTTGCCCCACAAAAAGGGGTGCCTCCTGGGAGAGGCAGCCACCCTGGAAAATGATCAATCAGGAAAATGATGAATCAGAGAGATTTTTAGCTTAAAGGGGTCATAAGGTTGCGGAGTCCCAAAAACACTAGCATTTCTCTAATGCAGAATTCCAGATTGATCTAATCCCTTCAGGCATTTATGAGCATTCACAGTGCGTTCATGGAAAACACCAATGCCAATTACACACTCAGCAGTGAAAGCCACTAGAACAGTACATTGACTTGGCCCAAGGCCCTGCCCACAAGGTCAACGAAATCCTTTCTTCTCTCTGGAAAAGTGTGGGACATTCTTCCCTGGGGAGGAAGCGAGGAGAGTTGCAAAGTCCTTTTTTGCAATTGCTCAGAAATGTGGAGCAATTCTTTAGCACACACCTACAACCTACACAAGAATAGTCATTCCTTCATTCTTTCAACAAATACTCATTTGGTGCCTATTATGTGCAAGGAACTATTTCAAGTTCTGGGGAAACAGTAATGAGCAAAAATCTCTACTGTCATATAGCTTATGTTCTAAGAGGAATATCAGGGGGAAAAAAGGAAATAAAAAATATGTCAGATGGTGGTAGATGCTATGGGAAAAAGGCAGCAGGAAAAGGGGCACTAGGAGTGTGGGGGATGGGGCCTCACTAACTTATATAGTGTGGTCAGGCTATATAGTCTCAGAAACCTGAAAGAGTGAGGAAACAAGACGTGAAGAGATCCGAGGAAATGGGTTTGAGGCAGGGGGGATATAACACCAAAACCCTAAAGCTGGAGTCTGCCTGCTTTGATTCCAAAGTATTAAGGCCTGTGCCACTGGAGTTGAGTGACCCAGGAGGGTAGGACACGAGATCACAGAGGATACACGAGGATCCGTGAAGTCTTGGTAGATTGAACAGACTTGGCTTTTACTCTGAGGGAGGTGGCAAGTGGCATGGTATGGCACATCTTTTTTTTTTTTTTTTAAAGATTTTTTTTTTTTTTGACAGAGAATGAGAACACAAGCAAGGGGAGCAGCAGGCAGAGGCAGAGGGAAAGGGAGAAGCAAGCTCNTAGCGGAAGAGCCTGACGTGGGGCTCGATCCCATAACACCGGGATCACGCCCTGAGCCGAAGGCAGACGCTTAACCGCTGTGCCACCCAGGCGCCCCATGGTATGGCACATCTGACTAGGATCTCTCTGGCCGTGTGTGGAGAACACACTGGTGACCGGAGTGGGGGGCGGTGGCATTGTAGAGGCAGGCAGATTGTTTAATAGGCAATCATAAGTCCCACGAGAGAGGATGCTGGTTTGGTCGAGAGTGATAATGCTAAAAGTGTGGTGAGAACTGATAACATTTCAGATAAATCCTTTTTAATTATAATTTTGAAAAATAGAACCACAACACCGTTATCACAGCTTTAAAAAACTAACAATAAATATTTAATATTATCAAATATCTAGTCAATATACAGATATACAAGATTACCTCCTGAGTTTTTTTACATTTGTTAGAAATGTCAAAGATAAGGCTGGGTATTTGTCTGATCTGTGAAGAGGCAACAGGGCATTTTAAACGGAGAATGAAGAGCAGGGCCTCACGCTAAAAATTATAAAGGGTTGGTCCCTGTAAACTAGCTAGCTAGTATCTGCTAGCTGGCAATTAGGGAAGTTAGGAATATCCACCCGGAGACAGGGAGACCAGCGACCTCTCCTTCCTGATTATACCTCAAAGGAATGGCTTTCAGGTCCTTGAGACAGACCTTTGGGAGTTCTAGAAGATACACCTACATCTCAAAGGGACAGAGGAAGGATTCACAGTTGCAAGCCCTTTTTAGTGAATGCTCTAAGAAAACGAGTTGGGGCCGATGTCAGGTAATAGCTACAGCAAAGAGCAATTGTTTTTGACAGCTCTGAGCTTTTTCAGACAGGAACTCCAAAGGGGCTGGGTTGTCCCAGGGAGGAGGCCTTAAGCTGCTAGAAGCCATGTTGAAGTTTGGTCAAGCCTCTTAGGGCGGGGGTTTGAAGGGAGTCTTCATGTTGAGAGGTTTTTGCAGTTCTCAGAATCTGTATCAGATAAGGTCCACATATTGTAACTGGTTGACATTCTGTCTTAAATTTCTTTTAACCTATAGGGTCCTCCTTCTTCTCTTTTATCCCTTAAAACTTGTTTGTTGAAGAAATGGAGTCATTTGTCCTGTAGACGCAACCAAGATTTTGCTGACTGGACTCTCAAGGCTTATTTTAATATGTTTCTTGGTCCCTATATTTCCCCAAAATTGGTACTTAGGGTTGAGTTGCCTAGTAGACATACAAAAAGAGATGGGAGGGTAGGCAGTTGGATATAAGACTGGGAGACAGGAGAGATCCAACTGGCAAAAATAAATTGAAAGTCATGGGCACAGAGAGTTTAAAGCCAATTACAGATGTGATTGCTGAGGGAATGAGAGGATAGGAAAAACCCTCTAAGGGTTTAGAGGTGCAAAGATGGGGCAGTACCAGGAAGAATGAGGAGCACATCCAATGTGAGGGAAGTGACCCCGAAGACAAGAAAAGGAGGTACTTAAAGAAGGACGGAGTGCTCAACTGTGTCAAATGTGGTAACAGAGTCCAACAAGTAAGGATTGCACATTTTTATTGTTCAGTAAAGATGTCACTGGTGACCTTGAGAAGAGCTGTTTGGAATGGGTTCAAGAGGGAATGAATGAGAGCACATGGAGACATGTAAAGACAACTCTCTCAAGAAGTTTTACTGCAAAGGGAAGCAGAGGAAAAAAGGTTAACTGGAGGCCAACACAACCTCGAAGGAAAACTTGTTTTCCAGATGGATCCTTAAGAGCCTGTTTGTATCCTGTGAAACTGATCTAATAGAGGGGAAACTCGGGGTATTGTGTAGGGGGTTTGCTGGAGCAATATCCTTGGAATAGGGAAGAGGGGATGGAATCTAGTGCCCCAGGGAAGGGTCTGGTCTCGGGGAGGAGCAAGACTGTCCATCCACAGTAACAGAAGGTGAGGCCGTGCATCTGGACACAGATGCAAACAGACCGGTCGATGCCGTAGAGAGAACATGTGTTCTGAGTGCTTCTAATTTCTTAGTGCAGTAGGAAGCAGGGTTGTCAGCTAAGACTGAGAAGTGGAGAGGTGTTGGAAGTTTGAGGACACAGGAACGGGGGTTAGCTGGTACTCTCTGGGGTGTGAAGAAAATAAACGGACAAAGAAAATGTAGATTATTGATCTTAAAGTGAGATTGGCCGGGTGCTTCCCCAGCCAAGTTTAAACTCTCAGAGGAAATGCAGAGTAAGCAGAGGTCTAGATTTACCTAAAAGTGGGATTTTTTCCAATGAGTAAGATAGAAGGGCAAGGGCACTGACAGTGTATGTAAGGAAGTGGTTATATGGACCACGCATGATATCTACAGAGGAAACTGAGGGTTTGCTTATGTAAGTGATGTGCCTTGGAAACTCTTCCCTGTCACAACTGGGACCAGCAGTCGTTCAGTTATTTTTGTTGTTGTTGTTGTTAAGAAGGCTCCATACACCCAGCATGGAGCCCAGTGGAGGGCTTGAACTCACAACCATGAGATCAAGACCTGAGCGGAGATCAAGAGTCACTGCTTAACTGACTGAGCCACCCAGGCGCTCCTGTTCAGTTATTGTTAAAATAAGTTAAATAGATGTGACAGAGGTCGCTCGTTGTTCCACAATATCCTGTTTCCTTCTCCCATGATCATGAACCTTGACTCTTAGGAGGGTATATGTTGATTCAAGACAAAGACCATATTTGTCAGCCTCCTTCAAGGCCAGGGGTGACTATGTCTCCACTTTCTGGACAAAGATACATCACCATCAATATTATGAGACAGCTCCCAGGAACCTCCCTAAACGGAGATATGGTACACACCCTGTCCTTTGGCAAGGTGGAGGGCTATGAACCTTTCCTTTATCTGGCTGCCTGGGGTGGGGATGCAATGATGAGAGCTCTGGTCTTCCACTGAGAACATGAGGATGAGGTCCATGCCTGGACACCATAGGGAGATAAGCTGGAGGAACCCGAGGACCTTGGGTCTTTGTGGTGCAGAGTTGCCATACCAGCTGACTGTGCATCTTTTGGGTTTTACAAGAGAGAAACAAAATTCTATTTGTTTAAAGCACTGTTTTTGGAGGGCTCCATTTTTCATAGATGAATCTAATTTAAACTGGTATTTTGGGAAACATTTTTAATGAAAGATACATAGCTATTTTAAATATTTTAACTTGACACTTATTAATGGACATTGACCTACTGGTCTTTCGGTGTAGGGACAAGTCCTTTTCTTTGAGTAGGGTTCCACTAATTAGCATTCCACAGAAACTACACGTGCCCATAATGCACCACTAAGATCTCCAGTTTCCATTTCTTCAAAAACAGAATGCAAAGGCAAAGCCTTAGGGAACTTGTGAAGCCATGTGAATGCAATAACCTGAATGTTTACAATTACCCCCATCTTTACATCTTCCTTGCCTACACTTAATTCAACAGTATTTTTTATTGACTCACTTTTATTAAGTCTTTCCACAGCATTTGCTTTGGTTTAGGCGAACTTTGTTTTAGCACTCACCACTCTTCAGTTTATATATTTAATTACATATATACCTTATTTTCATCAGAAATACTTTCTCTTAACCCTCATATTTTGTTTATGCAGTGTTTAATTGAATTCCACAATTACACCAGTGAACACAACTGGCGGAAATGAGCTGGGGAAAACATAACTGACTTTTGGGAAGCATATAACCCAACTGAGGGAGCAGTGCATTCTTCCCACATCAGCCCTCTCTGACGTCTGACGGAGGGAAGAGAGGGAATGTTAGTTATCTGTCCATTTGAGTACAGGTCAGAGCTTCTATCCAGCATCTTTTTACATTTGCATAATTTAAAAGAATCTTGATTGTACATTTAACTTTACAAGTGCAAGAGCAACTCTTAACACACGGTTGATGGGCATGAATGAATAGGTATGAGCATTCTGGAGGCAGTATCTAACAAAGCCTTAAAAATGTCATAGAACTGACTCGGCAAAACCAGTTTTAATAAAGAATCCTAAGAAAATAATTGAGACATTTCCAAAAGAATGTCCAAAAGACATTTCTAAAAGATTATCCTAAAGATAATCCAAAAGATTACCTTGCCCTGGGGAAAGGTTTAAGAGCCACATGGAGTATGGCTAGTTTTACGTACCGACTGTGTTTTCATTTGGAATATACTGTTTTGAAGGAATGTATCAGAGAGAACTTTAACTTTGGATTGACAGCATGACATGGTCCCAGAAAGCTTTTATTAAAATTTTGGATCCTTAAGCCGACTGTGGTGAATACGGCTTATGGGCACTCAAGTACCACCTAATTACTGGGGTTAGAAAGGGAATACCACCAAAAAAATTAAAAATAAAAAAAAAATTAAAAAAAGAAAGGGAATACCACATTTCCCCAGATCTCTTGTGCTGGGGTTCTGGATGTGAATTAGGTTCCACTAATTGAGATCTGAAGGTGGAAGGCAGGCCATCTTCCTACCACGTTAGCTGTTTTCTGCCGCCAAAGCTGTAGAGTCTGATTCTTCTCTTTCTCTCACACCCACCGCGACTGTATCAGCAGAACACACTGGCTCTACCTTTGAAATAACTACCTAGAATCCATGCACTTCCCAGCACCTCCGCTCTTCCCACCCTGGTCCGCAGCACAACCATCTGTCACCTGGATGACTGTAGCAGCCTTCAAACCGGTATCTCTGCTTCTACCTTTGCCTCCACCTGCCAGCTAAAGTGAGCCTTTTCAAACCCAGGGAGCACTTGCGACAATGAACCCTTTCACTTAGAAGACAGCCCAACTCCGCTTAGTGGCCTAAAGCCCTGGCTGACCCGGACCGCCCGCCCCACACCTCCTCTGCTACCCTTCTCCCTCCTGCTTTCAGCTCCAGCCAGTCACCTTTGCTGTTCCCGATTCTAGCTGCCTTCACGCCCTACCGATCCTGCCAGTTCACTTCCTCCAATGGCACTTTCTCAACTGTGACACACCGAGCCACCACCTGTAGATCTCCCCTACCCTTTAAAAAAAATTCCCAAGCACGTCACCTTCTACAACTTATTTATGCTGTTGTCTGTCTCCCTCACTAAAATGAAAGTTCTGTCAGGACAGACATCTTCCTTTTTTGTCACTGATGTATCGTAAGCTACGATGTGCCTCGCACCCAGGAGGCACTCTGTCTGTGGGGTTTTTCTTCAGGTGTCCCAGGGTCCAGCCTTTAGCTCTGCGGTTCTCCAGAGCAGCTGAGGCTGTGGGGATTTCGGGATCACTGGACCGCAGCTACGCGGTGCCCTGTAACTCAACAGCTCCACAGCCGGACTCTCCACCCTCCCGACTACGGTAGAGGTTGTGGCACCCCTGGTGGGAGTTCTCTGGTGTTTGGATTCCTGCAGGCTCAGCCTATTACTCACTCCTTCAGCTTTCCGATGAGTCTATAAACACTTATTTTCCTGTATTAGACTCTTCTGCTTAGAATAACTGGAATGGCTTTTATTTTTCCACGGAACCCTGACAAATACACAAGATAGAGTTGGTTGGATCAATGACGATCAGGACTGCGTTTTTTTCTGACTGGGTCTTAGATGGAAATGAGCCAAATAGAAGAAAGCCCAGCCCCTACCTCAGTCCTTGGGGAGCTGGATCAGTGACCGCTCCAATACAAGGGAACAAGAGAAATGCTTCAGAAGAGCTGAGGCAGAAGTTGGCCACACAGAGAGCTACCAGAGTTGGCATTCTCTCTCCATTTTTTTCAGGAGATACCTGAGACCCAACTGCACTCCAGTCCCTACCCTCTATTGGTAAAATTCTGGCAGCAGAACCATATCCACGAGGAGCTGTAAATACCACATCTGTCACTAGCTACAGCCATCTGAAGAGGGGAATGCCCCAACTGTGAATGTCCTGCTCTAGGATGGGGGTGGGGGCACAGAATGAACAGGCAGTGGATGTCATTTTTCACATAATACCTAAGAAATAAGCCTCTTTTCCTTTAAAGAGCCAAGTGTTAAGTGGCCTATTTAATTGGACCACGGGGGTAGGCCTCGGATTAAAAGACCCTGTCTTTAATTCGTTCGGCTAGCTCAGACACGTCTGAAGTACAAGATGCTCATTTACAAAGAGCTGCACGTATTTTTAAGACAAAGCACATGAAGAGACAATGTAATATTTATATCATCATATATAATATATACAATTTTAGAGTCTGAAAAAGAATATGTACAAAAATGTTAAATACATTTAGAAGAAAAGGTAATTGAACATTTAAAAAGCTCTACCTAGATATACCTCGACTCTTGTCATTCCTGCTTCTTCCCCACTAACAAAACTCTGTCTCACATAACTGGTTGCCAAAGGCCCGGGGACAAACTGCTCCACCCACCTCTTTGGCAGCATCCCATCCAAGGGTGAGTATGTGACCCGGCTCTGTCAGAGACACAGGGGGCAGGTCTCTTCGTGCTCCCGAAGGAACAGTCCTCCCTAAGAGCACAGTGAAGAGAAAGTTCCTTTACCGTTGTCCACTTCGCTTCCTGCTGTGGCTTTGGCCCCTCATTTGAAGAAATGACGCTGAGCTGTAGCAGCCATTTTGCAACTCGGAGGCTAGCAGAACAAATGAGTCTAAGGAAACCCTGATGACTGGCTGGCTGCCACCGAACTCTGGAGCCATTTATCTCTAGACTTCCCGTGACAGGTGATAACTAAACATCCTATTGCTTATGCCACAGTCAGCCCAGCCTCCTGCTACACTTGTGCTGCTCCTCGCTCTGCAGAAGCACTTTTCTGTCTGGCACCAAACGAATGCTTTATGTTCACTCTAATTTACAAACAACCCTATCAAACGGCTGCTATTACCTCACTTTTATAGAAGACAAATAAAACCAAGCTTAGCGAGGGTAAGTAATTTTCCCCAAAGTTACTGGTGGAGTGGATTCAAACCCAACCCTGACTCTAGTGTCACTCTACTCACACAGTTAAAAAATGAACAAGTCTGTAGTTCTCTCTTTTAGAATCCTAACAAAATGGCTACACACAGATGCAGGTAGTAATAAATTTGCATACATTTGCACTCACACATACGAATTTTGACTTTAGGCTTTTTCCTCCCGTTATTTGCATTTATTTGTTGGTAGAAACATATGCTTCGGAGGCTTGGTCAAGAAAGCAGACTTGTTTCATAATTTTTCCACGCTTTCACTGATGACATCCGATCAGTGTATCGGGGTTAGAGGTAGGTCATGGGGACTCTGCCACAGGGTCCTACCAGTCAATTCCCAAGACACCTGAAATGGAGAATGTGAAAGTGGTACATGCCCGTCCTCAAGCTTTCTTGGGAGACCTAAAGACTGCAAAATACCAAAGAGCTAACAAGGCAGGGCCTTTGAGTTCGACCAGAAAAGCAGAAGTGTTTCTGAACCAAAGAAACAGAAGAGAAACAGAGGACTGCACTAGGGGCCCAGTGCCAGTGCATCAGCTATCTAAAAGCAAGCACTGGAGGCAGGCGAACAAAGCTCAGCCTTTGACCAAATAGAACTTTCATGGTTCACGTGTCCACAGAGGCCTTCTGGCCTTTACAAGACACCAGAACACTACTACGCTTGAAGCTCACGTGAGCTCTTAGCTACAGAAGGGGCAACGTTCAATCCCTCCTCAGAGCTGCTGACTAGGGAGCTTGAGGGGCTCGGCATAGGAAAACCCCAGTCGCCATGAATAAAAAACAGACTCCTGGGACAGAAATGTGAGACTAAAGGAAGGCCTATCTATCCCAAACCTCTGGGGCCACCTCGAAGTCGGGAGGAGGCGCTCTTACTGAGCCTGTGTGGTCATCACTGTTCCAGAGGCAGGTGGCTTCAGCTCACACCAAAGGGAGCTCTGACATCGCTGTCTAATGACCAGACACCGCTGCAGGCAGTCTTCCCTAACCCTTAAGATGTCTCCCACCACCGAGCCAGGGAAAAGACCCAGCTCTGTGGACAGAGGATGAGGGAAGGGAAGCTGCTCCTCCACGAGCAACATGCTTGAAGGATCAAGAGCATGACGACCTGGTAAAAGGAACAAGGTCAGAGACCCATGAACTAAAAGGCCATTGTGGCCAGCAGGGACTGGGATGCAGACCTGCTGATGGTAGGACAGGAGGTGGGGGGGGCTCTCAAATTCAAAGCTTTTGAAGTTGGAGGTCATCTGTCAAGCGTCAAAGAAGCCGCTACGCAATGAATCTCTCCTTGCCGTCTTACCAAGGTTGTTTTTCGGCAGTATTTGAGTGCGGTTATAATTCTGAGTGCTCACAGGATTGTCGGGAAATATTTAAATGGAAGCCAAGAGTACTGCTAGTCATTGCAGGGCTTATGGGTGGGGGATGAGTCCTGGGACCCCAATGTCACCCAAAGGCAAGTGTAGGGTGCTGGGAGGAGTCTCTGACTTCACATCTGGTAGAACCCACAGCTAACACCTCACCGCACGCAACAGGCAGCATGTGGCTAGGTGCTCTCAGGACAGACGGCAGGGAAGGGCCTGAACCTGTACCTTCAGAGCTTCCGGCCTAGGGGATGGCACGTGCAGTCAGGGGGCAGGGAGACAGCAGCTCTAGTCACGTCTCCCGAGAGATTCTTGGAATCTCTATGTTGTTTGAAAACACACTCAGGCAAAGGGAAGGGAAACTAACATTTATTGAGTGCCCACTGTATTTATCTGGCCTTGTGCAAGGAGTTTTCGTCTACGACATTCCATTTCATCCTCACACCAACCCTGTGAGGTAGGTATTATCCTCATTTTTGTCCCATGAGGAATATGAGGCTCAGAAAGGTTAGGTAGTTTGTCCAAGGTCACACAACTAGTAACTGATGGCGCTGGGACTGAGCACCAAGTCCCAGACTCAAAAATTCCCCGCTCTCTCTCCAACACTGCTTCTTGGTAAGAAGGGAGAAAAAGCAGCAACAGTCCTTACGCTTCCTATCCTGAGAACAAGATAGTCAGCAAGAGGAGGAGCCTGGACTCTCCCGCAGACCCTCCCCTCTCCACCTGGGAAGGGTACAGTCACTCGAAGGATAAGACATAAATATAAAAATAAATAGAAGGGACAAGTGCCCAGCAGCGAGGATGTGCAGGATCCATGCTGTGGGAAGGCCACTGTGCCATGCACAGCTGCCGTGGGAGGGAGCCACGTGGGCCCTGTGGGGAAAACTGGGACAAAGGCTGACAAAGGCTGCCAAAGCCTGGAGTGGGTGGGCTAAACAGGCCCCTTCTGGGTCGCACAGATTGGAGAACAAAACGTCTGGAGCAGGCAGCAGCCGTGGGCACAGTCACCATCATCCTCCATCTGCTCATTTTACCGGTGTTTGTGATCCAAAAGGGACTCGAAATCGGGGGAACATACAAGTTTGTGCTTTATGTGTCCCAGGACCGTCATCTCACCGGTCCTACTGTCTCCAAGGCCCACGGACACCAGCTCCTGCCAACCAACAGAGACAAGGATGAGAACTGAAAACACACGGCCCATTCCTCAGTCCTATGTTTTTCAGGTGATAATCCCAAGAACACTTCTTTCTCAGCTAGCACTGACTCCTCAACACTCCTTACTTCTTAAGGAGCCCTACTGTCACCCTACAGGCTCTCACCTGCAGAAAGGAGCAGGCAGTTCCCATCGTTACATCCAGAGTCACCTTGCCCAGGAGGAGCTGCACCTTTCCTGACTTGCGGATGAGCAGCTTGCCAACCTGACCCTCTGTCAGGTCAGCCAGGGTGCAAGCATTCTCTGCCAGCCTGGCTTCCTGTGGGGAGAATCAGAAGATGGAAACTGGGTAAGGAGCCGCTTCCTCCATCCTTCGTGAGTGACACCGCTCCCAAAGGAAGGATCAGCAGCAGAGGTTAGCATGAGCTTCTCCAGAGGGCCTTTCTCCAAGGCTCCCTGCTGTTGGCTAAACGACAAAACCCAAAGCAAACAAATGAACAAATGAACAAAATACTGCTAACTGCTGAAGATAAGTGATGGGACATGAGAATTTATGTTCTCTCATTTGTGTATGTTCAAAATATTTCATTGTCAAAAGTAAACACACGTAATAGGGGTTGAAGTACAAAGCCCCAAGTCCCTTGTGGGTAGAGAGAACAAATGTGTATTATTCGGACATTTCGGCTTGGGTGGCACACCTCGGCTTCCCTAACAGCTGTTTCCCTTCCTGGTCCCCCCAGCATTTTCACAGGACTCATTCCTGAGCATACCCGGTCTTTTTCCTGCTTTATAACCACCATCTGTCCATCCTCGCTCTGCACCTCTGTCTTGATAGGCTTGATGTCCTGAGTAGGCGGCTGGCCAGGGAGCGTGTCTGGCAGCTGAAGGAACAGCAGCTCTTCTTCCTGGGTGAGGCTCAGCTCCCTGAGCAGCTCTGCCACAGACACGTCCTTTGGGAGGCCCGGGGTCTTTCTGGCTGTCCTGGGAGGAGCCTTCATCTTGGCCTCCTCCTCCTCATCTCGGGGCTCCTCTTTCACTGCCCAAGGTAACACAAATGGAAGAGCTATGAAGCGGCCACCTTGCTGTACCCATTCCTTCATCCCCCTCTGCTTCCCTGTCACTCAGCCACGAAGTGGGAGGGATTCGCTGGTTATGAAGAGGGATTCGGGAGTTGTGTGACTTATCTAACAAGGAGTATCTCAGTCTAGCCCCACAGATCCATGCCAGCATGAACTTTCTGAGAGTGAGAATTTGCTGTCCCTGTTCAGGTCATGTATGTTACAGCTGGAGCTGGGGAGGGCCTACTTCTGAGTCTGGGAGGCTCATTCCTCGGGAGGATTCCTCGGGGGGCAGCCACAGGGAAGGAGAGGAGACGTTAAAGGACACAGAGTACCTTTCACAACAGGTACCTCCACCTCCATGTCCTCTTCCTTGGGGCCAGCCAGCCAAGGTTTAACATCTGGCTCTTCATTCTCTTCCTTAAAAAGCCACCCTGAGTGAGCCAGCGGCAGCTGCACAGGCATGTTTCGAGTGTCATTCCTCAGCCCAGGGTCATCGATGAACTACCAGGGAAGAGTCAGGGGGTCACACGGTCTGGCTAGCATGCACACATACCTGGACCACAGCCCCCCTCCGTCTTTTCTAACTGAAGATTCCTGCTGTTCACAGGCTTCCAGGATATCAGAGGGCTCTTCTTCCCCCCAGGCCCGGCTCCCCAGAAGCCCATTCCTCCCGGCCTAGTGGTACCTACATCATCCTTCTCCAGCATGCGCAGGATCTGTTTCGTTTCTTCATCTGTCTCCCTCTTCTCTTTTTTGATGTTGATGATATGAGAGGGCCCCATGTCTGACACATCCACTGTCTTATCCCAGCTCCCTGTGGAAAATCACTAGGCTCACCAGGGGTATGGAAGAGGCCAACAGCAAAGAAAACTAAACTGGGAGCAGAGGAATTTTACTGCCCTTGCCCTTCTCTTGGGCAGTCTGGCCCGAAATCCACTGATTCCTTCCTCCCAGAACCCCAGAATCTTTGTACCCTTTTTCTTCATCATTTCAGCTGGACCCTGCTCAAAGATGGAGTGGGACTGGATCACTTCTGGGCGGCCCCGGCCCCGTCCATGCCCCTCTCGCTGTCGGTCTCTATCCCTGTCACGCTTCTCCTTCTTGATGGTTACTTCTTCCTTGGGCCTGGAAAAGAGGATGGAATTCTCTGCCTCAGAGAACTGGTCTTACTCTCCCACATCACTCTACTTCACCTGAGTGGAGAATTAATGAGACAATAACTGTATCACAAGAAGCAGAACCCAATCCAAAGTCTAGCACCTCTTCTCCTTCCTTGATGGGACAGTGTCCCTTCAATTTGCTTTACTTTACCTTCTTGCTTGAGAGTATATGTTAGAACTACAACTCAAAAGTTGAATTACAGAGACTGCCCCAAAATGTGGACTTTTTAGTATTGCTTGAAAGCAAGAAGGGTGTAATAAAAAAGAACATAAGTGAAAACCTGACATGTTTTTGTCTAAACTAGTGGCTCTTGACTCCAGCTGTAAAAGATAATCACTGTTGCACTGCAAGAAAGTTAAATCACCATTTCTAGAGATGGACTTCCAGGCACCAGTATTTTTTTAAACTTGCACATTAGAATCACCTGGCAGCCAGGGTCCCAAATCACTAGTGAAACAAATTAATACACAAATTTAGATTTCTGAGCCCCATACCTAGTTATTTCCAAAAAGACCCAAATTCAGAGCAGTAAGGGGAATCTTTTAGAAGGCCCAGCTACTTACTCTTCCTTGATTTTCCGACTGATGATATTTGGGGTGAAGGTTTTCTGAAAGTAAAATATGGGAATCACTGATTTGGTAAGTTCTGATCCCAAAGTACAGAGAAAAATGAAAACTCTCAAAGGGCACCTTGTATGGACCAAGATCACCATTCTACATTCCCGACTATGGTCAATGATATACAGAGATAGACGTACTTAAAAGGGACGAACATCCTATCATGATAGCAGTGGACTTACACACAGAACGGGGCACAAAACCTATTTAAGCTAGCAGCCTCAGCTTCTACCCTCTGAAAGGAGAGCCCTCAGGACTTTGAGAACTTATTTGTCTAATCTCACTTCCTGTCATCAAACTGCTGTAGAAACCAGAGTAGCATAAGAAAGAGCTCTAGCAGCAAGGCTCAAGTAGGAAGTCCGCCAGCGCTCACAAACAGATGATACAGCTAGACTGCCACCAGCATTTCCCAAGGCAAACAAGTCTTTGAGAATTGGCTGCTTTCTGCTTCTACTACAACCCCTCCCCCACTAAATTTCAGGGCTAGCCTTACATCTACAGTCATGAACACAACAGAAAAGGACACAGGGCCTCCAATGCCCTGCCTAGGATTCATTACACTCTAGATCACAGTCTGCAACTTTAATCCATGGCAAATACAGAACTCTCTAAAATTGCAACCCTGCTAGCTCTAATGGGTTTCTTAAAGGTGTCCAAAACACATAAAAAAGGTAAATAAGTACTGCTCAAGTTGCTTGGGAAGTAATTAGGATTCTCTGCCCTTCAGCCATCTCTGAGAACCACATCAACATATTGTACCGGGTATCTAGAGCTGAAGGTAGGCAGACTCCCTAGAATTTGTCAGCAGAAGTCTGGCGGGCGGGTTTCGTTAGGCCCAATACCAAGCCTGGCACACGGCAGGCCCTACGTGAACATCAGCTGAACCCCAGGGTCCTGGAATTCAAAATAGTAGGGTTGCTTTAGAAAGGTGCCATCCGGTACCTTCTTGACTCCTCCGAGGGTGAGGTCCCTGGAGCGGATGGAGGGAAGGCGACCTGGAGTGAGTGGAGGCGCCGGCCGCCGCCCGATAAGCCCCCGTCCCCCAGAGAGGAGGGGGCGGGGACCTCCCGGAGCACTCGGCTCGCCCGCGGCATTTCCTTGAGACATTTTGCCTGGGAGAAAATAAGGAAAGGGGCAACAAAGTCACTCGAGGGGGCGGACACACGGACCCTGGGCGGAACCCCACCCACGTGGCCTCCCGCCCCCCAGTCAGACCGTCCCTCCCTTTCCACGTGGCAAGACTCCCGGACCACCCAGTTAGAGCACTTGGCTCGCTCTCTGCCCAGGCCCCCGGCCAGGCACGAGGCAGAGACGCACCCCAGCGTACCCGGGCTGTGGATCCACACCACGCGCGTCCCGACTTCACCTCCGACGCAGCCCGCAGACGGCCCTGGGTCTCTGCGCCCGGCGGAAGTCTGCGTGGCAGGGCCCGGGCGCCGCCATCTTGCCGCGGGGCGGAAGTGAGGTCGGTGGGCGGGGCCGGGCCACAGTATTTATCCGGCGACTCCTCGCTCCCCTCCGCCTTCTCTTCCCGGTTCTTCCCGGAGTCGGGAAAAGCTGGGTTGAGAGGGCGAAAAAGGCAGAGGGGTCTGGTCTAGGTTACGCTGCGGTGCAGCGCTCAGGGATCTTGGCCCGGGCCGAGGGGATAGAGGCGCCCAGCTCTGGGTCCGGGGGCCGTGGCGGCCCCCAAGAACTGGCATGGGGATTCGCCGTGGTGGAGCCTCTGGGAGCAGTGGGGTCGCGGCGCGGCTCGGGACGGGGCGAGGGGCGCGGGGATGAGATCAAGACCGGGACTCAGAGTTGGGGTGCCCTGGGCCGGGCCGAGCCGCGGCTGTGGGCTCGATGATGACCTTGGAGTGGTCACTGTACTCTGGGCTGCGGCCTCGCCCTCGCTTGGGGGTCCCTTCCCTGGACTGCTGGTGGGATCCTGGGGTGCGGCTCTAGGCGCAGCGCTAGGGCAGCGGCAGCGGACTAATTGGGTGCTTGAGGGCACCCGCCTTGGGCTCCTGACTGCGGACCCTTGTGTGAGCTCTCTGGGCTCCTGACTGCGGACCCTTGTGTTCACTCTCGTTCCGACCCCGGAACCCGTAAAACGAAGTTTGCTCGATTGGGAGGAACGAATTTAAAGAACTTTTATGGTGATTCCGGCATTTGTAATTTAACATATAAAATGCCTTTACAGTTCTCCCCACCCTCAAACCGTGTAAAAACCACGTAGCATTGCAGAAAATTTGAGGGGAGGAAAACATTTCTGCTACAATTCTATCTAGAATACTACTATTAAAACTTTTGTAATATATTGCAGTCCCCTTGTAGAGCTGTCATACTGTGCCACAATTTTGAATTCTCCCTTTTGAAATAGCAATTCTTTGTTGCTGCATCAAATGCGTAATTCTTGGGTCTGTATCATGACACCCCCCCCCCGTTGTAAATAACGCTGTAGTGAACATCTGGTGCATTTAACATTTTTTCATCTTTTGGATTGTATCCCTAGGACAACTTTTCAGACTTGTGATACTTTCTTTTTTAAGTAAAATTTTTGAGGTAACAGATACACATGCAGGTTTTTTGTTTTTTGTTTTAAGATTTATTTATTTATTTTAGAGGGAGAGGAAGGGAGAGAGAGAACGAGCAGGGAGGGAGAGGGAGAGAGAATCTCAAGCAGATTCCACACTGAGCGCACTGACCCCCACGCTGGGCTTTATCTCATGATCTTGAGATCATGACCTGAGCGGAAACCAAGAGTCAGATGCTTAACAGACTGAGCCAGCCAGGTGCCCCAGATGTAGTTTCACACATGTAGTTTTAAGAAATAATACAGATATCTCAAGTTTTTCCCAATAGAAACATATCCTAAAACTGTATAGTACAATTATCACAACCAGAATATTGACCTTGATATAGTAGAAATATAAAACATTTCCATCAATGCAAGGATCCCTTTTAGTTGCCTTTTTATAGCCACACCTCCCTCCCTTTGGCCCACCCCCGGCAACCACTAATCTATTCTTCACTTTCATACTTTCATTATTTCAAAAATGGAATTCATTCAAAAAAGGCATCATATAGTATGTGACTTCTTGGGGTGGCTTTTTTCACTCAGCATAATTCCGTGGAGATCATCCTGGAGATTGTTGTATGTATCACTAATTCATTCCTTTTTATTACAAGTATCCATGGTTTGTTTAACCATTTGTTCTTTGAGGGACATCTGGGTTGTTCCCAGTTTTTGGCTATTGCAAATAAAGCTGCTATGAGCATACATGTACTGGTTTTTGTATAGATGTTAAGTTTTCATTTCTGAGATAAATGCCCATGAGTGCAATTGTTGGGTTGAATGGTAGTTGTATGCTTAGTTTTATAAGGAACTGCCAAACTATTTCCACAATGGCTATACCATTTTGAACATGTACATTTTATAGTTCTTCATCTGTATTGCTAAATTGCTTTCAAAAAGGGCCATCCTAGCATGCATCACCACTAGGAATATATGTAGTATATAAAATATGTAATATTTGGCCATATCCTTTTGAGAATGGGCTCTTAAAATTTTAAACTTTTTTGCCAATTCCATAATATGTAAATACTAAATTAATATTTGTTGTGTTGGTTTCTAACCAGACTTCTTTCAACTTCTTTTCTCCATATTGGTTTTATGGTAACCAAACCTAACCAAAGGAAAACGATTCCTGTTCCCTACACAGCTGTACACAGTAGCCCTGATCTTCTGACTGGAGTACTAGATGAAATTGCTTTGATTTCTTTGGGGTTTGAGGTCACAGACCTTTTAGTATCTCTAGGTTTTTGTTTTGTTTTTTACAAAGATACTTATTCATTGTAGAAAATTTGGAAAATTTTAACAAACACCAAGAAGAAAATGAAAGTCATCCATTGCATACTTGCAGTTGTTTTTCTATGCATGTGGCTTTTAAAAATTGAGGAGTTTTACATATGGTTCTATAATCTGCTTTTATTTCTCTTAGCAGTATACTATAAACATTTTTTGAGTTATTGAATATTCTTCTAAACTATAATTTTTAATGGCCAAATAGTACTCTACATTGTTGCCTTGCACCATAATTTCTTTATCCTGTTTCCTGTTAACCAGGAAACCAGTTTCTTTCCTGCAATGCTGATTGGATTTCTGCAAAATATTTCACCCCAACAGGACAAGAGGAGAGAAGACTTAAATCAAGACTTCTATAACATTCTGGGGCTTGCTTCCTAACAACAATTACTATAATTTCTCATTAAGAATATTCTCCAGTGTTCCCTCTAATTAGGCTAATACACTTTTGGCACCATTCTCCTTTCTTATTTCTTCCTTTTTTTTTTTTTTTTTGAGAGAGAGAGAGAGTGTGCACCCACTCGGGGGTGGGGAGGTGAGGTTGGGGAGGGAGAGAGAATCTCCAGCGGACTCCCTGCTAAGAGCAGAGCTGCAGGCTTGGCACAGGGCTCAATCTCAGGACCCTGAGATCATGACCTGAGCTGAAATCAAGAGTCAGAGGTTTATCTGACTGAGCCACCCAGATGCCCTACACCATTCTCCTTTCTTCCTTTATTTGCTCTAACACCTCCCTCTCTGTTTTCTTCCAAAGGATGTATATTCTTTTATCTAGCCTCAAAAGAAACTAGCAAATCTTTACCAGCTGAACCCCATGTCATCCCATCTGTGATTCTAGCCGATCTTAATTGTTATTAATAACCTTTTATTTCTACGTATTTCACAGTAAAGGTGATAATCTCATTGCTGTCTGATAACTTACTGAAATTAATAATCAAACTCTTAAATATAGTTTTTTTATTCTAAATGCAGACTTCAGAAGGTGTAAACAGATTCTGTCAGAAGACTGTTTCTGTGAACTCTTGTCGGGCATTGGGAATACTAAATGAATAAGGAACTGTTTTGAATATGTATCAGTAGAAGAAAAGGAATGTGTGGTATGAAAATGCTATCCAAGTTCAAGCCATTACATGTTCTCTGTGAGTAATTTGTCCTGATTTGTTTGCATCATTTTGCAGGCCATTATTTGCTGGTTCTTCCTCATCTCCTTGACCTCGAAACATTGGAGAGCCCTAGGATTCAGTTCTCAGAACTCTCCCTTTTTTCTTTCTACTTTACTCCTTTGGCACTGGTTCAGTTTCTCAGCTTCAAACCCTGTGCTGAATGCTGATGACTCCTCGGCGCTTATCTCAATATGGACCTCTCTGAGCACCGGATGTGTATTTCTGCCTATCCCGCCCTCCCACTTGGATGACTACAAGGCATCTCAAACCTACACCCACATCCAAACTTTGGATCTCCCTCCTCATACTACTTTGAAATGTTCCCCATTACAGTACGTGGCAACCCCATCCCTCCAGCCTTTCAAGTCCAAATTTTGCAGTTATTCTTCACTCCTGTCTTTCTCTCATGTGATGTGTCCAGTACATCAGCTTTTCCAGATATATCCAGAATCTTACCACTTCTCACCACATTTACTGATATGCCACCCTGCCTGGCCATCATTGGTTATTTTTTTTCCCTGTGATTATTTTAATAGCCTCCTAACTGGCCTCCCTGCTTCCACCTGGGTCCCGTCAGTTTAGTTGCAACATAGCATAATCAACATACTGCACATCAGGTCACGTCTCCACTCTTAATTTCCCAGAGGCTTCCCATTTCCGAATAAAAACCAGATAATTTAGACTGGTCTGCACAGCCCTACATAATCCGTCCCTCCACCCACCATCTCTCTGTCCTTAACTCCTACCACATACCCCTCACTCGTTCTGCCCAGCTGCTCTGGTCCCTTGCTGTATCTGGAGCAATCTGGCATGCTCCCTCTTCAGGGCCTCTGCACCTGCTACCTGGAATGCCCTTCCCCCATGTAATTCTGCATGGCTCTCCTCCACTCTTCAATCAGGTTTGTGTGTGTGTGTGTGTGTGTGTGTTTTAATTCCAAAGTCACTTTTTCAAGGAGGCCTTCTCTGATGGCATTATTAAAAATTGTAACTCCCCCATAATATTCCCTCTCCCTATTTACTGACTTCTTTTTCTCTACAGCACTGTCACCTAATAGACTCTAGAGTTTGTTTGTCTCTCCATCTTCCCCCCACCAGAAAGAAAGCCCCATAAGAGCAGGGACTTATTTTCCTCCTCCACTACAGTATCCTCACTGCTTGAAACAATACCCAACACAGAGTAAGCACCCAGTAAATTTTTGTTGAATGAACGAATGAATTCCAGTTTGTGTGGAGACCAAGTAGCAAATTGGATGTGCATTAGAGAAATAAAAGGGTGGATTGTTTCCAGGTGGACTGTATGAGTGATTTCACTTCAGCGCCACTGATGTAAGAGCCATCCTTGCATTGCATGTCCGTATGTCTTCTCTATAGGTTGTCTGTATGCAAGTTGCTTAAAACAGTAAGTAAGTAGCAAATACTGAGCGGGTGGAGGGAAGGCTTTGCGGCATGCCACTGTTTGTGTATCCGCTCCGTCTAAGTCTTGTCCCTGGTGTCTTGCCAGGAAGCGCCCAGTGCTATTCCATAGCTTTTGCATTGTGCTCTTCCGCTTCGGGCAGAGCTCGGTGACCATTCCAGTGCCGTGGATTCATCCTATCAGTCCTTCCACTTCTCCATGAGCTTGGGATTCTTTCTTCATTGTTCTTAGTCTTTGTCCCTTGAAGTTTCTTTTTGCTCCAACATTTCCTTAGTGTCTCTTCTGTAGCTTTTGTGTGTGCTTAAATATAATTCAGGATTTTTCCAGTCTTAAAATTATTAAATATTTAAGTAAAAAACAGCTAAAAAAACACTTTAAATATTCAAAGTAGTGAGGGTTGTTAGAGGAATAAACAAAATTTCAAAACAATAAAGCAAATAAGCACTGAGAAATCCATACAGTTCTTCACTGCCCATTGCTATCATTGGCAACACGCGTAAATGAACAAAGTGGGTTTTTGAGCTGTCTGGATGTGTCTGTATTCATTGGCCCTTGAGATCCCCTCATTTAGCTCAATCATGAGGAGGTACACGTAAACATTTTGAGTCTATAAAATTCACAAACAATATTAAGACTGTAGGTCTTTTTCTCTTACAGCCCCTATCTATTGCCTCATACTCTATATTTGCTCTATGTCCTTCTACCATGAAGGACCCAGTCCTTATACTCAGACTTGAATTTGAATCTAGTTTTACCTCTCATGGGCTGAGTCTCATTTCCCACTACCAACCCTTTTAAGATAAGGTTGATGGATCCACCTCTCAAGGCTGTGGTGAGAATCCCATGCCTAGGGTCTTGGGGTTTAATAATAAAATAATAAAATTAATAATAATAATAACAATAAATAGCTTTTGTTATTATTGTAATCATACCCTAGATATAATATTAAATATGGAAATTTCCAAGCATGCACAAAAATGCAGACAATAGCTTATTGGATCCTCAAGTTCCCAGCTTCAACAATTACCTACCCATGCCAATCTTGTTTCACCTATCCATTCCATGCCCCTCCAGATTATTTTTAAATAGGTCACAGATATCATGTCATTCACCCATAAATATTATAGTATGTTTCTCTGAAGGATATTCTTTTTAAAAATAACCATAAAATATCATTATCAGGGTAGCATTCTTAAATACTATCAAATACCCTCTTAATATTCAAATTGCCCAATTGTCACATAGGGTTTTCTTTTTTTAACAGTTTAAGTCAGTATCCAAATAAGGTCTATACCCTTGAATATTTTTTTAAAGGTTTTATTTATTTATTTGACAGAGATAGAGACAGCCAGCGAGAGAGGGAACACAAGCAGGGGGAGTGGGAGAGGAAGAAACAGGCTCATAGCGGAGGAGCCTGACGTGGGGCTCGATCCCACAACACCGGGATCACGCCCTGAGCCGAAGGCAGACGCTTAACCGCTGTGCCACCCAGGCGCCCCTATACCCTTGAATATTTTATTGGAGATATAATTAAGGTGGGGGCAGAGTTTTGCTGTAAGAATGTCCATTGCAGTGTCGTTTAGAATGGAGAAAAAGTAAAATAATCACAGTAAAGTAGAGGATTGGCGTATGACCTGACAATAGAACACTCACAGCTATTTAAAACAATACTGTAGAAAGACTAGGTAATGAGCAGAAAAGGTATTGGTAAGTGAAAAAAAGCAGGTTATAAAACAGTATTTTCACTTTCTATTTTTGTTAATTATATATATATATATATGAATGGTGGGGGGAAATGGATGATTTTAATTCTCTTTTCAATTTTAGAATTAAAATTTCTCATCTTTCTATAGTGATCATGTATTCCTTGTGTAATAAAAAGGTATTAAAAATAAAAATGCAGCAGAAGGGCATCTTGGCGGTTGTCTGGTTTCATACAGAGTTAGCTCTATTTGGCTTGTTAAGCGTTCTTCTTACCATGTGTTATCTCATGTGATCTGAAGAGAAGTCTTCAGAGGCAGGAAGCAGCCGCAGCCCTGAGAAGGTCTGTGCCTTCACCTGAGGCTATCACACAGTCCACAAAAGCACATTCAGATGGCTACTGTTCACCCTTGGGACACATGATCTCATGCACGCTCCACGTGCTATCCTGGGAAGGTGGGAGGCAGAGGTGTGCTGGGACACGTCTTCCTTCTAAGGGGGGAACCAAGTCCCAGAGAGCCTGCCTTTTCCTCACACCACCCCTCAGGTTAGTTGTAAGGCCAGGTTTTGGTCCAGATGTCTGGTGCTGGCCATAACCATGAGATTACGTTTTGCGTCTCTTCAGAATTGCAACATCTCAGTGTAGGTGTTCCAGGGGAGGGATCTGCTTATGTTTGGCCAAGGGCGTGCTTAATGCTGTCTCTGTGTAACACACCACACTGCATTCTGTGGTTCAGGATCTGACCAAACTTGCTTGGGTTCTCCACACCCATTTAGGGAAGGATTGGCTTCTGCTTGTCTTTGCTTTCTGTAAAATATTCACGTTCTGTCCACTGTCACCTCTAACCTTTGCTGCCTGCTGATGTCTGCAGCCCCCAAGTCCCTCTCGGTGAGTGTCCCTTGCACTCAGCTCCTGCCTTCTATGGCACTCTGAGCCCTCAGCCAGGACCTGAGAGGTCCGTCTGCTGCCCCTGCACCAAGACCTCCCCACCCCCACCCCCCCGCCCACCATGCTCCTGCTTCCACAGTCCCCTCGTGGCTGTGCTCTGCCTGTACTCAGGTTGGTTCTGACTCCTCCTTCTCTGAATCCTTATCTGTACCCTGCAACTTAGTTGTATATTTCTTGTTCTTTATGTCCATCTTTTCCCCCCACAAAAGACCATGGGCTCCTTGCCGGTAGACGCTATTAACGATGGCAATGACAACAGTTCTGATGGGTCACTGGGCCCTTCTGTGTACCAGGCCCACAGCTGAGTGATTTACATAATTTCTCATTCAGTATTTATTATCTCACTCGAGGGATGAAGAAGTCGAAGCTCTGAGAGGTTGAGTAACTTATCCAAGATCACCCAGCTAGAAAGCGATAGAACAGGAATTTTAAACGTATCTGTCTGGCTGTAAAGCCCATGCTTTTCCACACTGTGCATACTCTTTGTCACTGTTTGTTGTTTGATTCGAATTTCCTTGAGTGCCCTTCACAGTGGCGTCCCTGGGGTTTTCATTTGGTGGTAGAAAAGCTGCCTGTCAATAAGAGAGCAGATAATATTCTACCTAGCCCAGATGGTTGGTTGGGATAAGAACACTCCAAGCTCTCTGTGTGTTCTTCCCACCCCCACTTTCCTGCCTCTGCACACCCTTCACTGCCGCACAACCTCTCTCTTTCTCATTCCTTTCCCTGGGGACACCCGAGCAGCCCGAGGACTCTCCCTAGACGATCGGGGATCATCTGCAGGTCTAATATCTTTTGATAGAGTTGGTAAGAAAATGGAGCCATGGATCAGCCAAAGTAACCGAGGAGAGAATCCGGACTGAAGAATCCGGACGGAACCCCCCCATACCCCGTCTGGACCCTTTCTCCTCACAGCTCCCCTTACCTTTCCCCAGTCAGCCCCACCCCTCTCCCAGCATTCTAAAGTTTGGGGGCTGCATTCAAGTGAGAGATTTCTGAGTAGAGGTGTGTTGGAGGGACTTCTGAGGGTAGCTTGTCCTGGAAGAATGGGGGGAAAAGTGGCAGCCACCGCCACTGTCTCTGAGGACATTAGTGGAGCTTCCTGGGAGACCCTCTGCCCTTTCCCCTCCCACCAGCCCAGGCGAGCAGGGACCAAGCTTGCTTATTGTCACCTGACGCTGGGCAGCCACTGATCCCATTGGTGGAGCCAGATTCGGTCTGGCTCTCTCGTTCTTTCTCGCCTTCTCTGCCTCTCTCTCTCCTCCACGCTGCTTTGATTTCGCTCTTGCCTCTCCTTGCGCTCGGCTGGGAACATCGCCTCTCTGGGGGCAGCAGCGGTGCGCTGCAAAGCCAGGCAGGAGCTGCCTGCGGGGCATGGAAGAAGCCTCTTTGGCAGCCTCAAGAGGAGCGAGAGGAGCGAGAGGAGCCAGCGAGCGCCGCTGCCTGTGACCCAGGCGTCGTCGCCGCTGCCCCTCTCCCTGGGGAGAGCACATCCACACAGAGGTCTCTCCCTTCCCTCCCTTCCAGGTCTTCCTCTGCAGAGCCCAGTGGAGCCAGGTGAGTGCCCTTCCTCCCCAGAGCATCCTGCTGTCAATTCTGAGAGGGACTCAGGTGGTAAGGGGCTAGGAGCTGGGGGGACTAGGGGCCTGCCACTGCCCACGGTGCCCACCTGGCTTGCCAGGGCCGACGACCTTGTCCCCTGTCCCCCAGGGCCTTGACAAAGGGATGAACAGCTGGATCCAGTCCCCAGGGACACCACAGTTAGTCACCCCGTGACCATTCTGCTGCAGTCAGCGATGCCAACAGGGACAGCGGGGTGGGGGAAGACTTCCCCCTGGCTCGCGGGTGGCTTTCCTGAAGGGGCACGGGCAAGGGGTATCGGTGTGTACGGCACGTATGCATGCCTGCGAGGAAACTGGAGGTTTGCTTGCGTAGATCCCCTGTATGCACGCACTTATGCTCTTGTGTGGGTTTCCACTGCCGGGCGGCATGTTTAGGGACATATGTTTCTTGTACACGTGAGCTGCGTGGGGGGGGGATCGCTTATCTGAGTAGCCTCTGGGTTATGTGGGTGGGGGCAGTGTGAGGCAGTATCTTTATGGGGTGGACATATCACTTGTCATGTGTGTGGGAGTACATGTTGAGGGAGGGAGTGCATGTAACCGAAGGGTTTCTATGTGGGGAGGGGCAACTCCAGAGCAGAAAGGGGTAGGTAGGTGGGGAGTGTGGGCAGAAGCCACTGTCTGTGGGCAGACCCACGTAGGTGTGCAAACCTGTTGGCATGTGGAGGACCAGGGCTGGCAGAGTGTGGCTAGGACAAACCACATTTTCAAAGTCTGGCTCTTTGAGCCTGGAGAAGATTTGAGAGAGAATACCAGAATCTGGGCAGGGGTTGACGTGTGTGTGAGTGTACATGTGTGTGCAAGCCGGCGTATGGGTGGCATGCCTTCTGTGGAGGTAGCACACGTGCATGTTGGCGCCTGTGGCTTTCTTTTTTCCCCAAATATGGCTTGCGAGAAGGTGTGCATGCGTATGTGTGTGCGTGATCCTGTGGACTTCCACATGTGTGGGTCTGTGTGGAGGTGAGAGCTTGTAGAGGGAAAACTGTGGGACATTCTTGGAATGTGGAAGGTGCTAGAGGCACTGGAGTGCGAGGGTGAGTGCGTGGGACCAAGAATGTCTGAGGAGGTGTGTGCAGCCCTTGTGTGGCAGGTGTGGGTGGGCACATTCGGTGCATGTGTGCGTGTACGTGTGTGTGTGTGCATGTGCACTCATGTGCCTGCCTGTGTGTGGGTGTGTAAATGCTTGTCTTAGCAGTGTGGGTGTTTCTCAGGTGCTGTCTCAACCTGTCCCTTACACCCGGACCTTCCCCAGTCACCTGGACTTGGAGCACTGGGGCTCACACCCACCCGTGGTCCACCGTGGCTTTGCTGTTCTCACAAGTGTCACTCATGGCCACTCTCCCGAGCTAGCATGGGGGAGTAATCTCAGCTCTTCTAGAACTGCAGAAAGGAAAGGATGAGCCAGGTCCTGGAGTCCCCCCACCAACATGGCTGTCCCTGTCTGTGGGGGAGAGTCTGAGGAGAGGAGTACTGAGGCAGGAACAGGTGCCCACCTGTGGAGTAGGCATAGACCAAATCTGCTGTGGGTGGGAGGTGGTCACTCAGGCCCTCCCTGGGGTGGGAGTGTGTCTGTGTTGGTGTGTCATGTTGGTGCGTGTGTGTGCGTGTGTGTGTGTGTGTGTGTGTGTGTGTGTGTCTCCCTGGGGAGCTCCTCACCGGGAGCCCAGAGGATGGCAACTCCCCAAGTCTCCACATCTGTCCCCATGAATTATAAACTGGTTTATTATCATACAGTTTTTTCCCAGTCCTATTTTGCTTTATTTTGGAATGGACCTTGTAGCACCCCTATGCTTGTTTACCATGGGATTCCCTGCGCACAAGCCACTGACATTGGGCTGAACTTCACGACTGGCAGGCTCATACTTTAGTAGAAAGCCAAGGTGAAACACAGACTCAGGGGGCACCCTGGAACAGGTAAAGGTCATCACCCGTATCCCTCCCCCTGTGCCTGCCACATAGGGTAAAGGTCATCACCCGTATCCCTCCCCCTGTGCCTGCCACGTAGGCAGCCCACAGATGAATTTAGAGGTACCAGGCTCCACAACAGGCTTAACTGACAGGCAAGTGTGGGTTGGATCTTCTGGAAGCTATAAATAGAAGTACCTGCTTTCAAAGGCACAAGGTACCCTCACCCTTCGTGCCTGGGAAAAGAGAGGAGAAGAAGCAGAAGGGGGAGAAGAGGAAACAACATTCCAGAAAGCTGAGGTGTGCTGGGACGGGGCTTGAGAATGAACTGGGAAAGCACGAGCTCCACTGGGCACTAAGCAAATGCCCGGGAGCAAGTCCAACCCACGTTCATGTTCTTGACCCAGAGACAGTCCCGCCCCCCTCCCTCTCCCTCTCCCTTCCCACTCTGTTCCCCAGAGCTCTGAGCTGGAAGAGTCAGCTCTTCCTAGCTAAAGCACAGGTGAGTGCCGATGATGTGGTCCTTTCATACCTGGAACAGCAGCCCCGGGGGGAAGCGAAGGGATGAGAGAACAGGAAGGTGAGAGAATATGTAGCTACTTGAAAGGCAAGGATAGAAGGAAGAAAAAGAAATAGCAACAAAACCATGTGCACCTACGCATATACACGTGCCACACGTCACACGTACCCCGCACACACTCACACACATACACGCTCACAAGAGGGGACACAACGTTTGCTTAATGATAACGAGTTTGGGCTCTAGTCAGATGTGAGCTCAAATCACTTCCTCGCTGCATGACCTTTGGCACCCTAGTACCCCCCAGACCTCAGTGAACTCATCTGTGAAGTGGGGATAACAGTAGTACCTACCTATGGTGAGGCCTGCATGAGGTGAGGCCTGGGCAATTATCATCACATACTGGCCTGGGTAGTTGTCAGGGGTAAAACAAACTATTCAAATGAGTCAAGCCACAGAGGATCAGCTGAAAGGAAAGAGTGATGGCTGAAAAGTTAGGGGTGGAAGAAGAGCTGTGGCCCATGCTGCCCCCTCCTGCCACCGGTGTATCCACGTGCATCTCCGTGGTGCTTGGACTCCCAGCCTTGCATCTCAGCGACCCTCCCTGAGTCACCCCGGGGGAGGAGGGAGGCCTGAGCCTGAGCGACCTGGCACCCTTGGCCTCTTGGCAGCCGGGGCCCTCTGCCTGCCTCAACCCTCACACCGGTCTCCTCAGTGGGTGCTTCCTGTCTCTCCTACACGCCTCGTACAGTTATATCCACCCCCACCCCTTTCTCTTTTCACGCCTGCTGGCTGAGGGCCCCCCTCCTCGTCTCCATCTGCTGCGAATCTGTCCTGCCCGGGGTTTGCAGCATTCCCACTGCCTCTGCCACCTGTCAGGTGCCGCCTGCTCTGCAGACCCCTCTGAGGAGAGCCAAGACCCTGCAGGGGGGACACCCCATCCCACCTTTGGTCTTACCCCTCCATCTTCCCATGCACTCTGCCCATCTGATTTGATGAGGCAGGTGCAATCAGTGGATCCCCAAGGTTCCAATTTGCGAGGGAGGTTGGGAGCAAGACATTCCAGAAATCTCTGGTGGGGAGGAAGAGGCTAAATCTTCCTCTCCCCTCAGTCCCCACAGGAGCCAAGCCAGAAGGGAGCATGGAGCTGCTGTCCACGCCCCACAGCATCGAAGTCAACAACATCACCTGTGACTCCTTCCGCATCTCCTGGGCCATGGAGAACAGTGACCTGGAGAGGGTCACCCATTACTTCATCGATCTTAACAAGAAAGAGAACAAGAACTCCAACAAGTTCAAGCACCGAGTGAGTGGAGGGTGCCCAGCGGGCCTCTTGCTCAGACCCCTCCTTGAAGGAGGCAGGGTAGTGGCGCAGTGGTGGCGATCGTCGGGAGTCAGACAGGCCTGGTTCAAACCCAGGCTCTTCTCACTGTGTAATCTCAGGAAAGTTATTTAGCCTCACTGAGTCCGAGTTCCTTCAATGGTAAAAAGGGAATAATAATGCCAGCCCCCGCAGGCTTGTGAGAAGCTTCAGTGAGGTAATGTTTGCGTGCTGTCTGGCTTGGGGCCCAGCCACCGTGAACACCATTATCGGCGTCATGACTGGGGCTTCAGAGGGGGTGGGAGAACCTGAGGGGGGTCACAGACATCACACCTGGGGCTGGCGTCTCAGGGTATGACAAAGCCCCCGACTCACGAAGCAGCTCTGTTGCTGACCGCGTGGGCAACATGGGCCATGGGAGGCCTAGGGCCCTTTGCTTGGTCCTCATTGACCCCTCTTAGGCTGTTGTGATCCTCTCTGCCCCTGGCCCTCTGGCCTAATGGTGGCTGGATTTAGGAAAGCAACATGGGAGAGTCCTCTGCTGGCTGGGGTGTCCTTTCCCTGGGTTAAAGCCGGTGTGGGGGTGGGTGGGAAGAAGGCTCCCAGCTCCTCAAGCTGGCAGAGAGGAAGGGGGAAGAGTGAGGTGGGAAGGAGCTGGTTCCCACGACGACTGCATCCTGTGGGTTACTCACCCTCTCTCTCTGGAACTGGCTCTCCCGATCTGGGTGTCTTTTGGCAGGCCAGTTGCCACGGTGACGTGAATGTTCAACACCACCCCCTTAACCCTCCCCCCCAAAGAATAAGGCATATTTTCCCTTTTCCTCCCTGGCTCTCAGCATTTGCCGTTGCCGTGGAGACGGCACTGCAGTGTGCAGAGCTCTCGAAGTCTCCCTCGAAAACGGAGGTCTCGCTGCCCTCAACTTTTCAGCCTCCACCCCCGTGGCCTTTCTCCTTAGTTCCCAAGAGAACGGGCATCAGGGGGCGTTACAGAGGGCCGGACGCTGGGGGGTATCTGTATGGCCTTCCCAATGGCCACCGCTTGCTTCCGCAGGAAAATGGTGGCCAGGGCACCGAGCCACTGAATCTTTGAGTTTTTGGCCCTCCTCAGGCAGCCTAGGGACCATCTGGGGAGCGTGAGGTCTGGCGGAATGCCAAGATTGGGCATGACCCCCGGTTTGACTCTTGGCTCTCTGCATCCCGTTTCTCAGGATGTCCCCACCAAGCTTGTGGCCAAGGCCGTGCCACTGCCCATGACGGTGAGAGGCCACTGGTTCCTGAGCCCCCGCACGGAGTACAGTGTGGCTGTGCAGACGGCCGTGAAGCAGAGTGACGGGGAGTACCTGGTGTCTGGCTGGAGCGAGACGGTCGAGTTCTGCACGGGCGGTGAGGCCCTGCTGTCCTGCTGCTTTGACACATCTGGCTTAGCTAGGGTCGGGAGGGGGCTTTGTCTTAAGCCAGCTGCGGAACTCAGGCACCAGGCTACAGCTGTCAGGGAGGCGCCCCTGCCCCCGGCAAGCCTGCAGTCTGACACAGGAGGCAGACGTCAGCCCCGCTAGTCCTGTTGGCAGCACCACTTCCAAACAGTGATGCGCTTACTTTTCTGGCTTGGGGCAAGCGCACTGTTTTGTCATGTAAAATATACATGACACAAAATTTCCCATCGTCACCAGTTAAGTGTACGGGTCACTAGTATTAAGTACATTCGCAGTGGTTGTGCAACCAATCTCCAGAACTTTTTTATCTTCCCAAACTGAAACTCCATACCCACTACATGACAGCTCCCCTTCCCTCCTCACTTCAGCCCCGGGCAAACACCACTTCACTCTCTGTCTCTGTAACTTTGGTATCTCCTGTGAGGGGAATCCCGCGGCACGGTCCTTCTGTGACTGGAGCATGAGCTCCGTTATTTCACTCAGCATCATGTCCTCAAGGTTCATCTGTGTGGGGCATGTGTCAGAACGTCCTCCCTTTTTAAGGCTCAATAAGATCCCACTGTATGTTGTAGACCGCACTTTGTTTATCCATCGTCGGTCAATGGATAGTCGGTCAGTAATAATAATAATAATAATAATCCCACTTGCTCCTCTTGAGCCTCCAAGTAGCCTGGGACATGACCCCTATTCAGGGGTCCCGCAAACCCTCTTAGCAGAGTTTAGTCGGCAAATTCCAGCACGAACAAGCACCAGGCTTATGTGTACCTGGTCATGGACGACCTAGGATCTGCCCCACAAATAGTCCACTCTTTTGGTGCCCACGGTGAGAACTGCTCCAGATCTCTCTCTGTTACGAGGAAGGCACAGGGAACGTTCTTAGCCCCCGGCCTCTGAGGCTGCCGGCTCCATCCCCTGCCAAGGCCATGCCCTAAGTCTCCTTGAGTTGCCATTCTTTTTCGAGCGGTGCTTTGTCTTAGCTCAGCTGCAGAGCCCCACTCTGGAGGTGCTCCCACTCCTTGTGGGGAAAGCCTCTTGGTTTGCCCCAGAACTCCACCCATAGTGGGAGTTTAATTCAAACTGGGGAGCTGGGGATGGCTGCAGTCCAGTCCCCACTACTCTTGCCAAACCCAGCACCCTGGCCAGGACTGCATCAGCAAGGAGGAAAGGGCACCTTTTTCTAATTTGTACAAAGGCCCTGTCTTGGCTGGCAGCAGCCCTGCCTGGGCCCCAGGACCCCAGACTCTGGCCCTAGCCCTGGGAGGTGTCCGGTCTCACCATCCCGTCTCCGGCCCTCCCTGCTTCTCCCGGGGTGCCGAAGCGGTTACTGTCTCGGACCTCACTCTGGCTACCCAGTCACGTCATGCTCCGCAGGCTCCTCACGAGCCCCCACCTATAATGACAACTGGCTTCTGTGTGGGGGCTACGGACAGCCTCCTACCTGCTGGATTTGGGACGCTCGCCCTAGGGGACCTCAAATTCTCCCCTCTCAATCCTTCTTTTGCTTGCTGGTCTTCTTCACATGAGGATGGCCAGGGATCACAGCTCCCGGGGCCCCTGGCATGATTGTCTAACTGGGCAGCGCCTGCCCCTTTCTGACTCAGAGAGCCCGAGCCTCTGGCGGTGAGAGTGCAGAGGTGATGAGGACAAACAGCACCTGGCTGTCCATGTTCCCAGCTGGGCTACCTGGCTTGCTCCCGTGTGGCCCAAGCTGCTGTGACTTCTGGTGTCGCCTCTCGCTCTGAGGACGGAGGCGGGCTGACGTACTCCGTGTGCAGTGGGTGAGTGTGGGGGGATGAGGCTGTGATGCCCGGCCTGGCCCTGGGCTTACCGGCCTGGACTCTTGCAGATTATGCCAAGGAGCACCTGGCCCAGCTTCAGGAGAAGGCCGAGCAGATCGCAGGCCGCATGCTCCGCTTCTCTGTCTTCTACCGCAACCACCACAAGGAGTACTTCCAGCACGCCAGGTACAGCATGGCCCCCGCACCGCCTGGGTCTCATGTCCTTCCCCGGCTCTGCTTTGCCTGGACGGCCCTGGCCGTCTGACGTCCCGCCCACCTTGTCCACTGCCAGACCCCCTTACGGAGTCCCTATGGCCTCTATCACAGGCTGGCTCTGGGGGGACAGCTGGCTGCTTGGGATTGGGCTCCAGCGAAGCAGAGGGCTCTTGGGATGGGGCTGCCTTGGGGAACCATGCTGACTGGCCTGGGTGAACAAGATCTTGGGTTTGCTCCTCCTTTGGGACAGTTCTTTTCACTGTAATGCCAAGGGCCAGCTGTCTCTCCAGTTCAGGCCCTGGGCCCCAGGGGGAGGTGGTGAGGGGAGCACAGGGTGAGAGGATTCTGTACAGGGAGGGTCACAGTTTTCAAACGGTGTGCTGCAGAGACTGGAGGTTCCAGGGAGGTGTCTCAGGGCATTTTGGGGGGATATTGAGGGCTTGTCAAGGAAATTAGGGTGAGGCTTTGCGGACCCCACACCTATCATTCAACTGGAGCAGCTTCAATTTCATTGCCTATCGACTGCCTGTGTATAATATCCTTTGGGGAAGAAAGAGAGGGGCTCTGTAATCCCAAAATACTTCATCTAGCCGATGATCTGCTCCAACCCGCCCAGCCTACAGATGGGCAGCCTGAGGCACAGAGAGCCAGTAAGTCACCAGTCACCCGGGACATGCAGGATGTGGCAAGGCTGAAGCTGGGGCTGGGGCTGCCCATCCTCCCCCGGGCCTGCTGACACCGCCCCAAGTCCATACCCTTCTAAGGCTGGGCTGGGGCAACCTGCTAGTCTTACTGTCTTTGTCACTGCATCCAGCTGGGGTTGGATCCTCCCACCCTGCCGCCGGGGGCAGGGAACTAGTGGGGTCTTCGGTTTTTGTACTAAAGAGAGGCAGCCAGGTGAGTGGTGAGCACCCTGGCCCAGTTCCAGCTCCTCTAACAGCAAGCAAGCAAGAGACAAAAGCACCCATATGTGCCAGGATATAAAGATGAATAAAGGGGGGAGTCCCCCCTCTTGAGAACTTCAGAGTCTATCAGCCAGACAGTACAGACAGATGGAATGTAAGAAGCACATGTGATTGTTGGGTAAAATTCAGTGTCTGCACACAGTAGGCAGTCAAAGTTTTGTTGAATACAAGTGCCTGATGTTCCTGGAAGATTTTGGAGAGGAGGGGACACCTGTGCTGGGCCTGGAAGGATGATTAGGAGTTTGCCAGGCCAGGGGGAGAGAGGTGGGAAAGGCAGTCCGGGCAGAGAGAAGAGCACTGGAAAGGCACAGAGGCAAGAAAGTTGGGGTTCACGTGTGGCTGGAGGATGTTACTTGTGGGTGTGGGGATGGGGGGAGGTGGGGTCAGAAAGACCAGATCTTGATGGCCTTGCTTTTCATGAAAGCTCCATCAAAGCGTTTTAAGAAGGGGAGTGGTCGGTTCAGACCTCTCCTCTGTGAAGGAGTGGGTTGCATCATCCCATCTCCAGGGCTCTCCCTGCTCTCACATTCTGGAATGTTCTATTTGAGACTCATGGAGGCGGCAGCTGGTGGGAGAGCTGGGAGCTGCGCTGGCTCCTTTCTCAACCTCACACAGCAGCCAAGCCTCAGCCCAGCTAACCAGCGGCATTTTCTCTTCCCTTTGGCATTTTTCCCCTGGGGTGGGTAGGACCCACTGCGGGAACATGCTGCAGCCCTACCTGAAGGACAACAGCGGCAGCCATGGCTCCCCGACCAGCGGCATGCTCCATGGAGTCTTCTTCAGCTGCAACACGGAGTTCAACACAGGCCAGCCTCCTCAGGACTCCCCCTATGGCCGCTGGCGCTTCCAGATCCCTGCCCAGCGCCTTTTCAACCCCAGCACCAACCTCTACTTTGCGGACTTCTACTGTATGTACACAGCTTACCACTATGCCATCCTGGTGCTGGCCCCCAAGGGCTCCCTGGGAGACCGCTTCTGCCGTGACCGCCTGCCCCTCCTGGACATTGCGTGCAACAAGTTCCTGACCTGCAGTGTGGAGGACGGGGAGCTGATCTTCCGCCATGCCCAGGACCTCATCCTGGAGATCATCTACACCGAGCCCGTTGACCTGTCCCTGGGCACCCTGGGGGAGATCAGCGGGCACCAGCTCATGAGCCTGTCCACTGCTGACGCCAAGAAAGACCCCAGCTGCAAGACCTGTAACATCAGTGTGGGCCGCTAGGGACTCCTGGGGGGCCGAGGGGCTAGGGAGAGGTGACAGGCGGGGTGGCGATGGGCGGCATAGGTTCAGGGAGCTGGCTTTCTCTCCCCTGCCCCCCCCTGCTCCCTCCACCCACGGCCTCCCCCTTTCCCACCCCTTGGCCATAGGGGCAGCAGAGGGTGTCCCCTTGGTAGGCGTGGCCTATTCACGCTGGTGGACTTGGTAAGCTTCTTAGCCTCCGTAGGTTGGTGGAAGGAGGGTAGATTTCTGGAGATTTCCCCAATCCTGTCTTCCCTGTCCTGCTGTTTCTTGTTTCATCCTGGCCTCCTCTTCATGGAAACTTACAGCCTGGGGACCATCGCTGAGCCGCCTCCAGAGCCCAAGTGTTGCTTGCCCGCCCCCAGAGGCGCTGCGGAGAGCTGAGGGGTGCTGCTCTTTAGCCCCGCCCACCCCACTCAGGGCCAACCACAGAATACCCCTCCCCTCTGTGCCGGCCCCCCCGGGGCGGGGGGCTTCCCACTCCAGGCCTAGCCCTTTCCCTCTATACATAGTCTCCTGCACCGCTCTGACCCCCAGCTGCTCCTTGACCCCCAGCACCCTCTTCCTGCATGGGGAGTGCTGTCCCTCCCCTTCTCCACCTGCCCTCTAGAAAGGGGACCTCTTTTTCCTCTTGGCTTTGGGGGCTCTGGGCTGTTGGGACTTTTCCTTTCTCGTCTGGAGATGATGTATACCCCAGCGTCCCTTCTCCCTTGCTCAGAGCACTGAGGTCTGCAGTGGCAGCCACTGGGGTCGAGGAGGGGGACAGAGACCCCTGAGACCCAGAGGTCCACCTTCTCAACCGGAAGTGGGCCACCTCCTGCTCCGAGGGGACCCAGTGTGGAACTAAAATCGAGGGCTCTCCAAAGAGCCCTGGCACCCTGCCTGACTGTGCGCTTTGCTCGCTCTCTCTGCCATGGCACCGTGACTGCACTGTGCCTGCGTGTGATCTGGACTGTGGCTTCCCTGCCACCGCACCTCACGCCCTGCCCACTGGCACTGTCTGCTCCCCACTGCGAGCCTGTTGGCGGAGAGCCCCTTTCCTGGGGAGTTCTTGGAGAAGTCTTCCTGGGCCTCCCAGCGTTTTCGCCTGTTTCCTACTTTGGTACGGGTCATGAGGGTGGTGAGGGTGGACTCCTGGGATAAGCAAACCAGGTCGGTGGGTGGGTGGAGGTGTGGATGGAGGCAGCTGGCTGTTCCGGGGGGGTTGGTGGAGGTGATGTCAGGCAGAGGACAGCAGCCCCCACAGTGACAGCCAGATTTCCGTAGTGAAGTACAGAAGGGGCCAGAAGGCCAACAAGGCCATATCTCAGTAAGGGCGCAGGTGGGACAGCTGGTCGCCTCTTGTGTAGCCACAGGGAGCGGTGTGGTCAGATGTCTCTGTGGCACAGAGCAGGTCTGGGGTCCCTGGGAGATGCATGGAGGGGAGGACATGGGCCCCTAGGCCTTTTCCACCTCTGCTGACTGCGTTGCTGTGGGGGGTGGCCCACTGCTCTCCCCTGGCCCTGTGTCTGCCCTGAGCTGGGGGCACACCCGCCTGTGTTGTGCTTGCAACGTGCATCAATAAACCACCATGGCCTGAGAGCCCTGACTCTCTTTGAGCTCTAGGTCGGTCGGGGTAGGCAAGTTGTACAATCACAGAGGAACTCAATGGGGATGTCCCCCAGGAGCAGACATCTGGAACTGTCTCCAAGGGCCTTCCAAATCTGGCTGTGGGAGGGAGGGCTCAGAAAGCAGAACCGTATCTCTAGCTTGGAAGGGACTTTGGAGGTCTCTTGGTATTACCCTGCACTTTGCAGAAGGGGAAACTGAGGCCTCTGAGAAGGGAAACTGTGGCAATCAGGAGACCTAACCAAGGTCCCCTGTTTGGAGCCCTTCCCAATGCAGCAGCCTGCCACTGCGTCAGACCCAGATGCTGCTGAATTTCCTCCCCCAGAGCCCAACTGTCCCCTCCCCAGCTGGGCTTCTCATTTGCAGATCTGAGTCACCTCTGCGTCTATTATTATGGACTTATTAAAAGGATCCTCTGCTGGAGTAGAAAAGCTCCAGAAAAATTAGAGTCACCTCACTGACATTGCCTGGCTCAGGATCAAATGAACATGTGTCATCCAGAGCTTGGGGCACAGCCTCCTTGGGCTAGGGGAAAGCTGAAGGGCAAATGACCGCTTCCTGAGGGCCTACTATGGGCCAGGCATTTGACCAGGTGCTTTCACACACATCAGCTCATGTAGGCTTCACAATGGCCCTGTGCTGTAGTATTCCCATTTAACAGATGAAGAAACTGAGGCACAAAAAAGTTAAAAGGCTTGCCCATTTCTTACAGCTGGTAGGCAACAGTGCCTGGATTTGATTCAAAAGCTGGAATCTTGGGGCGCCTGGGTGGCACAGTGGTTAAGCGTCTGCCTTCGGCTCAGGGCGTGATCCCGGCGTTATGGGATCGAGCCCCACATCAGGCTCCTCTGCTATGAGCCTGCTTCTTCCTCTCCCACTCCCCCTGCTTGTGTTCCCTCTCTCGCTGGCTGTCTCTATCTCTGTCGAATAAAAAAATCTTTAAAAAAAAAAAAAAGCTGGAATCTTCCCATTCCACTGCCCTGTCTCCCCGAGCGTATGCCAGGCCACCTGAGCAGTAAGACATTGGCAGGCGGATCTCAACACGCAGCCCTCTCTCTCAAAGGTCTCCCCTCATCTCTTCTGGCTGACCAAGGCTGCGCCTTGATCCTGAATAACACCAGGGGGGGCTGTGGAGTCATAAATGCCAAGGAGCTTTCTTTTAAAGAATAGTGGGCAACACTGGGTGTCCAGAATTCCCCAGATGGGGAATGACCTCTAGGGCCCATCCTTTCACCTCTGGTCAGGACACCCCCACCCCACCCCACCCCAGAGGGGCTTTCAGAATCCTTCAGAGGTGCAGGCTTTAGTCTTCCTTTTGTGAACCCTCTGGGTTTCTTGGGGAAAGATTGGCTCCCAGTGTCCTCTTTGTGGGGGATGTCGGCAGCGAACTGATGTGGGGGTGGGGGTGGGGCCGCATACAGGTTTCTCCAGAGAGCCTGCTTCTCCTTGCTCTCTCCAGATGGCCGCTCTGCTCTCCGGTTGCTGGAGGCGTTTGTCAGAGCTGGGTCAGGGCACCGGCTGGAATCTGCCCTGAGGTCCCTTCTGGCCTGTGTCCCTCTAATCTGACCTGGTGGAGGGAGAGAGGTCTACGTGCGAGTGAGCTCGTGCGCACGTGCGCACGTGCGCACGAGCACAAGCACACACACACAAACACACATACACCACCTCCCTAGACTGGATTTAGAAGACACACTTGGCTGCCACAGCCACGAGAGCCACAAGGTGAGAGACAACCCTGGGTTGAAGCTGCCACTGTCCAGCCAAGGGGCCCTGAATTAGCCCTGCTCCAGTGCAGGCAGGGAGGGAGATGAGGCAGCGGCCACCAAGGGGTGCTTCCAGGTGGGGTGTTCTGTGTGGGCACAAATACACAGACACACAACACATACACACGGCTACATGCCCTCATGCCCCCAACAGTCTGTCTCTGTCTCTCTGCTCTGCCCATTCCTTCCCATTGGGCCAGCAACTTTCTTTTCACCTTGGATGGATGACAGTCTCCCCAAGGTAGTGGGCAGGGAGGTGCCAGCTCTGAGGACCCTCACAGTTTTGCATGGTTTTGGCATGTGTCTCTTCTCCATGTTAGGAAAAAAGGTGGCTGGGGTCCCAAAAAAGGCATGAGGAGGGACCATTCCCCCAAATGGAGGGAGGCCTTCAGGAAGCTGAGCTGAGGTGATTGGCCATAAAACAGCTTGGCCACAGCATCTGGAGGAGATTGGAACCAGATGTTCCTGAGATGGGGGAGGGGAGGCTGTGGGGCTGGGAGGAGGCTGGAGCAGAAGAAGCAGGCTGGTCAGTTGGAGGCTGGGTTTCGGGGGGCTGACTCGTGGCTCTCTGGGGAAAACATCTGGCTGCCCTCTCCCCACTCCCCAAGTCAGACACTACTATTTTTGCAAACTGGAGCAGCAAATCTTTTCACGGATTCTGGAATCAGCCCTGTGTGTAGGGACAGTCAAGCACAGGGTGTGACTTGGGAGATGCCCAGAAAGGCAATCAGCTAGCCAGAAATGTCTCCTGCTGCCCTGCAAGCCCCGCCTTGCTGTGGGCTAAGCATGGCCTTCTCTGGCAGGAATGCTTCTGCCCCAAGCTCCGAATGCTCGACTGGAAACTAGTGTACCCAGAAGTTTCCTTTTTGCATAGAAAGAGAGTATTCCAGGAACTGGAAAACTGTCTGGCAGAGGAAAGGAAAAGAAGGCCCATTTATGGAGAGCCTCCTATTTGCCAGGCACCGTATCAGGATCTCTTCAAAGAGCATCTCACTGCTTCCTTGAAACCCATAAGGTGTTGTCATTCCATGTGTCTAGATGAAGAAACTGAGCGGCTCAGAGAAGTTAAATGACTCACTCAGGGGCACACAGCCACCAAATGGTAGAGCTTGTGTTCGAAACCGGCTGTGTTTGCATGCAAGCTTTTGACCTTTTCATGACAGAGAAGTATATAGGGTTAGGGGGAGGAGAAGGGAAAAGGAGGAAAGAGAAGGAGGAAAGTGGTGGGGCAGAGCATGTGACTTTCCTTCTACTACAGTTGAGCCACACTTGCCCCCCCATGCTGAGGAACCCTGCCCTCTGGCTGCTTGGAGACGGGACCCTGGGTTTTGTTGTCCACCTCAGCGGTGGCCGGAGGGGTTGCCAGGGACAGGGGAGAGGCTTGGGGAGCAGAGGCCCAGGAAGGAGTCAGCTGGCCGGCGCCACTGGACAATGGACGGCAGAGCTGTGTCTCCTGCCTGCTGGGCTAATGCTGTTGTGCCGACCTCTGTGGGCTAGAAAGGTGCTCCCTGAGGCAGGAGTCTGAAGCTCTAGGGTGTGCACTTCTCTCAACCTGCACGCACAGTCTGGGGCAGGTCCATCCCAGCTCTTCCACTCCTGGCCATGCACGTAGGACCTCAGGGGCTTGCGGACGGTTGTAGGAGCAAGGGTCCCTTCCTCTGATGTGGAATCAGCTGAGCCGCTGGGCAGTGAGCCGCACTGCAGTTCGTCTAGCCTAGAACCCTGAAGCAGCCAGAAGGCGAAGGTGGGTGGGGCTCTGAGAGCACCTGCACTGATTAAGTTCTAGAATATGTTATCAGTGGCCTGCACCCAGCTCCTGGGCAGCCTCCATCACCCAGAGGCAGCCTCTGAAGATGGGCCCAAGGCAGACAAGGGGTGGCCCACCAGCACAGTCCCTGCATCATTAGAGGGCTCTGAGCCTACGGTGGGGATGGAGTCTTGGGACAAGAGCCTGGGGTGGCTGCATGAGCTGCCTCTGGCTGTGGCATTGTTGTTCATAGTGCCCTGATTCGGGGTGGAGGACCGGCTACTCTCTGTGGGCTGGAGCCCTTAAGTCTGCATGGGGTTAGGATCCTGGCCCCTTCTGGACATGTGGCTCATAACTGGGAGTATGGTCCTCTGAGCCTCGGAGGAAGCTGGAGGGCTGGTGAGCAGAGCCGTGACCACTGACTGCAAATTCTGCTGTGGAGAAGCGATGCCAAGTTGGCTGGCAAAGTGTCTGGGTGAGATGCCCAGGCAGCTCCAATGGTTTGGGGGCCTTTCCATTCAGCTCATGGCCTCCAGGCTGTCCTGAGCACCGAGGTCAGAGGAGGTGGAGGCAGGGAGCGGTGGCTATGACGTCACAGCCTGTGACCTCACTGGAGTAATAGGCAATAACCCCTCAGGCCATCACCCCCTTCCTTGCAGGACCTCAAGGGCTCATCTGGCATCAGGACCAGACAAGAAAGCTGCAGCCTGACAGTGGGAGCAGGCTGGCTTCCTGGAAGGAGAGGGTCCTGCCTACACATCAGATGCCAGCCATGTGTCTGGTCTCCATGGCTGCATTCTGCTTAAGGGCCCATCTGGGGCGCACCATGCTCTGTGGCTGCCTGGGGGAGGTCCCCTCCTACCATCCAGATAGCATCTGGCACAACACGCGCCTCTGCAATGGGGAGGGGCTCGAGGCCAGTGAAGGACCCACAGACCCACTGATGGATCTCAGGGAGCCCCAGGGCTGGGAGCAGGATGCCTGGCTCTCTCTGAAATATGGGAGTGGCCAGCCCAGGCAGAAGAACCCAGGTCCTCTCTCTGCTCTCTCTCCCCTGAGATCCATGAAGAGAAAGGGGGGAGAGAGGCTCCTCTGAATGGAGGGAGCAGGGATGTGACTTCTCTCCTCCCGGCCTCTAGGAAACAGGTCTGGGCCTCACTGCTGGCCGGGAAGGGAGGAGGCAATGGCAGGAAGGAGGAGGCCAGACAAGACACAGCCTTGGGAGAGGGGGCCAGGGCTGGAATGTTTGCTCAGTGGCTGCTGGGTGTCTGGCTCTTGTCTCCATGAGAAGAGAACGACCCATAGGGGGCCAGCACTCAGTGTTTGACGTTCAGGAAGGCAGACTTTCAGGGCTGGTTTGTGAATCTGTCGCTGCTGATGCCAGTTTTCTGGCTTATGGTGGGCTCCCCGGGACACCCTCCAGCCCACCCGCTCCTTTCCCCAGACAGAGACAGAAAACCCGGATGGACACCAGCTGGACAGACACATGCCTATCCCCTTTTACATACCTCCCCCTCCCCGCCCCCAAACAGCCTCTTTACAGAATGTTCCGCTCCTCACGTTGTGTGGGAGGGCTATGAGCACTGCGTGTATGCTGTACGCCTACAGGCTGAAGTGTGCGAGGCGGCTGTGTTTGTGTGTGCCCGAGTGTGAAATCACACCCTCAGGGGTCCTGGAATTGAGGGATGGAAGGGCAGCCAGCGAGGCCAGGTGTCCTGGCTGTGGGCCGGTCCCAGACACAGCAAGCCTGCACATCTGGAACGAGATGCCCACCCCCCCACCCCACCCCCATGTCCCAGAAAGCATCTGGCACGAGATACTGGCTGTAACACTTTCCGTTTATTGGCTGGGGTGCCCTGGTGTGGCTGACCAGCCGCTGGGCCTGAGAGAAGCCCTGTCTTGTTTCCCCACCCCCTCCCCTGCATCTCCCCACTGTGGCTCCTGTGGGACTCATATGGAAACTCACGCCCCAGGATGTGGGGAAGTGGGGGCTTAAGAAAATCGAATCGAGGTTGGAGAAGGGGTGGGAAACGTACATTTCAATGAAGATATGCCACCGGCTATACACAATACAGCGCATAGAGAGGGCAGGGGAGATGGGCGGGTCTGCTGACAGACGCTCTCCCCACCGGGCCAGGCCCCCAGAGAGGAATGGCCACTTCAAGTGTCTCAGTGAAAGCTCTGGCTCCCTGGCCCTGGCCCCCTGCTCTGGTGGGGGCAAGGAGGAAGGGATCATGAAGGAGTCCGGTTCCCCTGCCTCCTGAGGACAGCCTCACCTGGACCATCGGCCTGCAGGTCCTGGCGCCTGGGGGACCGGGACAGGGTGCCCACCTCCTGCCCACCTCCCGCTGTGCAGTCCAAGTGACTGAGGGCAGCAGGCCTCCCGTCCCGCCCCCATGCGAGGGCAGTGGTCATTTCCTGCTGTGCAGTGTGTCCTGGAACTTGGTGCTGGTGTACCGCAGGTGAAAGCCTTTTTTGGTGATGGTGTCGTCTGAGTGGAATTTCACCAGGACAGAATCTCCCGCCGAGTACACCTCTTCAGGAGGCTGACGGAGGAAAGGGACGGCATGAGGCTGAGGCCGCTGCCTTTCCTCCCCAGGATGCCCTGCTCTGAGGAAGGCGGGTGGCTCCCAGGCATTCACCACATTCCCCAGCCCCTTGAAGCAGGGGAAAGACTAATGCCAGCAGGAGTTTAAGGGGGTGCCTGGAGGAAGGAAGAAAGCAGGCGATAGAGGAGCTCGTCTTTAAGCTCAGAGTCACACTTCATTCTAAACCCAGTGCTGCAATCAACTAGCTAGTTGGCAAGGCACTGCGCCTCTCTGGGCCTCGCTTCCCTCAAGGGCAAATGGGAGTAAATGCTCCCTGCTCTCCAAGCCTAGAAGGGCTGGGGGGAGGTTGGGGGGGACACATGACAGGATGGCTGTGAAAGGGTTTTGCAAAGGGAGAGGGTTCTCTGAGAGGCTGCCTTCTCACTGTCTCAGCTGTCTCCTGGAGAAGACAGGATTGGGTCCCCCAGGCATAGATGTGGCCATTCCCCTCCTGTCCTCCCCCAGTTCTGGCCATGGTCAGCTTCGGGTGATGCCCCTTCCTAGGCTCCTGCAAGCCTCTCCTCACCTCTGCGTGCGGGCCCTCGGAGTGAGAGCTACCCGCAGAGAATCGGCACACAGATGCCCTGGCTCTCAGGCCATAGAAAGCATCATTTCCGAGAACCTTGGGGACATTTCCAGCAACCTTGCCAGGAAGCCCTGACGGGATTGGGTTCCTTCCCCAGGTTCCCTCCCGTTGGCTCCAGCCTGGTGGAAGTCTCTGGAAGAAGCCACCTGGGGACACCGGATTCGATGTGCGGCTCTCTGGAATGTGCCAGATCGAGGCAGTTACAGAGGGCAAAGTGATGAGGAGGTGCCGGCTTAGCAGCCAGGGCATTCCAGAGTGGTGAGCCAGGCAGGCGACAGGCCTGTGTGCTCTGTTCCTGCCTCACCTCCCCACCTCCCCACCCTGTCCCAGACCTACAGAGGTTGAAGTTCTGCCTTACGGGTGCATTCAGGGTGCTAATGCTGGTCCAGCAGATGCTGCAGGTCTGGGAAGTTTAACCTTTCCTAGGGTGCCCAGGCTGCCCCGGAGCATGGCCACAAGAGAGGTGAGGGCCAGGGAGGTGATGGGAGGGTGGGCGTGTGTGTGTGTGTGTGTGTGTGTGTGTGTGTATGCATGTGCCTGTGTGTAATGGTATGTGTGTGCGTGCGCACCCATGTATAATGGCGAGGGGAAGATGATGTTCTCTGAAGGGGGAAAGGATTCATACAAACAAAAGAAAAAAACAAAAGAAGCCACAAGCTCTGACTGAGAGGAAAATCCATCTTTGTGGTTTTCCTGTGGCCTCAGTTAAGATCCCATTGAGCAAACTTTTGCCCACTGCCTCCGAAAGCGCCATTTTTATGGAGCGAGAAGCAGCACTCAGCATCTGCTGGGACAGTAGCACCAAGGGCTTTGGGAGCAGCTGGCCTCCCACCAGAAGAGAAGCTGGCAGTGGACGAGATGAGGGTGTTTTTATGGCTCAGCCAGAACGACTGGTTAGCACAGTTCGGCTCAGGCCCCAGCTTCCTGGCTCTTGCCCCAGCCTCTGCCCCTGACCCTCAGTCCTGGTAAGCTACCTTGGGCCTGGAACAAGGGATGAGGGGGGCAGAGGGAATTCCATCCTCCTCCCCAGATGCAAGCTACCCTGTAGGTCCAACTAAACTAGTGCTGAGCAGGCTTGGGTCAGGGCAGGGCTTGTCCCAGAGGCCGCAGAAACCACAGTGTGGGCCAAAAAAGGACCGAATTTCCTGGGTGGGAATGGCCTGGGGCAGGGCGGGCCTCCGTGAGCAGCTGCCCACCAGGCCGGGTCTCCGGGCTCCTGCGAAGGGCCGGGCCTGTGCTACCACCCACACTGGCACCCCACACCTGCTGAGGCACGGCCACATGGGCGCTGGGGGGGGGTCTCACCCCTGAGCCGCAGTAGCGCCCCAGTCTGGGGGCTGTGCTGTCATAGCCATCGAAGAGCTCCATGTAGTCGTAGCCACAGTCTGTCTCCTCCTCCACCTCAAAGGTCTGGAACACCAGCTCCACGCCATAGCCTTCCTCTGCCACGATGACCCACTCGCAGTCCACCCCCCCAGGGTAGTTGTTGTCGCCAAACTGCGCGTGGGAGTAGAGATCCTTTGTCTTCACCTCTGCCCGCACCTGGCCTCCACACTCTGTGGGAGGACAACAAGCTCAGCCAGCACTCCCCGAGCACGGCCGAGGGCCCCGAGCTGCACCTCACCACGCCGAGCCCTCGCGGCTGGATGGAGGTCCCGGGGGAGGGCCGCAGGGCCGGTGGTGGGCAGGTGTGGACCTGGCCCAGGACGCGGCCCACGACAAGGGCTTTGCTGCCCCGTCTCTGGATCGATGCCCACAGAAGCCCGGGGACACACGGGGCTGGCAGGCAACCCTGAGCAAAGGCACTGGGGAGGGCACGCTTGTCAAAAGAAGACATTGCTAATTTGCTCCAACTGACGGCTGATGTGGAAGAATGTGGGCCCTGCGTTGCCAGAGCTTCCATTCTTCAGACAGAACTACATCTGGATTTTCTGCGAAAACTCTTGATTTTTAAATGTTGGCTCACATTTTCAAAAAACACAGTGTGGACCAAACAGAGCAGGTCTGAGGGCCAGAGAGAGTTCCGGGCCTCCAGTCTGTGACCCTCTCCTGGGGGGGGGCAAATGAGAGCATGCAGGACAGGGCCATCAGTGTCCATCCTCCTCGGGAAGCCCTCTGGCCTCTAGGACGCCTGGTGCTTATGTTTCCTTGGGGGGTGGGGAGGGGGTGGGATGGGACCTGGGGCAGGAACTGAATTGCAAGGGAAGAGGGGAAGCTGTGCACCCGTCGGCCCTGGGGATGCCCCAACAGGGGGCTCAAGACCCACAAGGAGCCTGTGAAGCCCCCATCTGCTCTGACGTTCCAGGCCTCCGCAGCCTGGGCTCCGGCCTTTCTCTGCCGCTGTTTTGTTTCTGCTTCACGGCTGTCCTCACACACCCGTTGCTCAAGCCAAACGAAATGACCTGCAGTCATCTGTATATACCCTGAGTTATCCTGGGGTTGTGGTTGTGCCTGGGCTCCTCCCCCGGCTGGAATGACCCCACCAACTCCCATTCGGAGCTAGAGCTTATCGTGTTTTGTCTCATGCTCTGGTTATCTGTGCACGTCCCAGCTCACCTCTGGACTGGGAGTTCCTGGGTGGGGGGGGGGAAGGGCTCCTGCCTGATTCATCGCCATGTGCCCCTCTGAGGCTTGCATGGGGCCACAGCTCAGTAAAGGGCTGCTGAATAAACAGACAAGGGATCACTAAGGAAGCCCCTCCAGGGCCGAGATGTTTGCTTCATTTTTGGGACCAGCACTTAAAACACTGCCTCAAACATGTCATGTGTTAATAAATATCTGTAGAATGAATGAACGAGTGACTTTTGGGGGTTGGAATGTGGGTGGGCTGCTGCGCGGTCAAGTGTCCTACCGCTGGGAACTCTGGGGCTTCCTTCCCCATCCCCGGCTTCCCCACCCACTGTCGTCACTGCCCTCTGTTTTCCAACTTCACAGCCCCTAATCCGGACCTCCCCCACTCTCCCTTCAGTGCTCCCTCTCTGCTCCCCTGCCCGGTCCTCGGAACAGTCTCTCTCCACCCAGGCCGCAGGCTTGGTCCAACTGTGCCTTCACATGCTCTTCATCACCCCGCATGGGCCTCCCGAGCCTGGGCCTGCCTTTGGGACCAGCACCAGCAGATGCTTGCAGAACAAGACAGCACGAGGGCACTGGCTGCCCAGCGCCCTGGCCTGAGGCGGCCTCACCTGTGGAGTGGGACGCCTGGAAGCCCTTCCTCTGGACGGAGTTGTCCGAGTAGAAGCGCAGGAACATGCGGCTACCCGTGGCCAGGACGGGCTCAGGCTTTTTGCTCCCACAGAAGCGGCCGAGGGCAGGGGCCTTGGCATCACGCCCGTCGTACACCTCCAGGTGGTCATAGGCACACTCAGGCTGGGACTCGATGTCCATCTCCACGAAGGTCTGGAGGGCACAAGGCAGGGCAGCAAATTCAAAAAGGGCTGAGGGGGCAGCAGGTGGCCCCAGATCTAGGCCTCCGGACCCCAGCTCCTGGAGACCCAAGGAAGTGGTCACCGCCAGTGGCACGGCTGGAAGCAAGGAGAGGACCTGGGTGGTGGGGCAACGACAGGCAGGGCCTCTCTCCAGACCAGACGGGGGTCTCACTAGGATCCTCAGAGGGTGACAGCCCTGTGGGCTCAGCCAGGCCAACAGCCTGTAGTCCGCATCGCTCTGAGTCACCCAGGGCTTTGGAGCCGACAGGAAATAGGCGGCGGCCAGATGGCACAGAGGAGCGGGGCGTCCATGCAGGCTGGGGTGTGGGCACCTTACCAGCTTGACCCGGTGGCCGGGGGTGCTGGAGATAGCCCAGGTGCACTCCTTCTTGCTGGGATATTTGTCGGGCCAGTTGGGGCTGGTGATGGTGCCACTGGTAGATGTCACCTTGTGGTCACAGCCGGCTGTGGGGAAGTGAGGGGAAGGAGGTCAGCAAGGACCCTGGTGCTCCAGTGCCCCTGTGAAGAAAGGAACAAAGCCCTTCCCTCCTGCCCTCCTTGCTTCTTTCTCTTGTTCCTCACCTGCCAAGGGATGGAAGGCTTACACGAGTTCTTTTCTGTTCCATTACGCACAGCTGGGGAAATCTAGCTGCTGGCTTCCATGCGGGGCCCTGCCTGGCAGTGTCCATGGAAGCCACCCTCACAGCTGCCCCTGAGCAGATCCCTGGATTTGTGAGGCCATCTGGTCCCCCCCCCCACACGATGCTGTCATCCTCTGGTCTCCTGCCACACCTCCACATTCACAGAAGACTTTGGCACCTGACTCAGTTCTCTACCCACTCCTGTTGCCATCCTAGGTGATATCAGCAAACATGCTGGCCTCTCTGTCCTGCTCAGCTCTATTGGTGCTTATCTTCTTCCTCTCGAGGTGGTCTTGCTTATGACCTTACCCTGGGCCTTGCCATTACCCACCATTTCCTCATGCTACAAATATCACCTCTTTGTGACCACCTCCTTTTCTTCCAGGGTGCTCAGGCTCTCACTGTCCCCACACTGCTTCTTCAGCTTTGGAGAGCCCTCCATGGCCTCAATCCTCCTGGTTTCTTCCACTATTTCCTCCTTGGTTGACTTAACTTACTTCCCTATCTGGCTGGACCACGCGGCCAATCACCCCTGCTACTCAACACACTGTCCTACTCTGCCGTCTTGGAGATCCCCATCTGCGGCCCCAACCACTGGAGACCCAAACCACTTGATACTCTTGGATCTGTCTTTGACCAGCTCCACCTCTCACCTCCTCAACAATGTTTCCAAACCCTCAGCCCTCTCAACTCCCAACCCCTCGCCGCCAGAAGACCAGCTCCCCTCCTGCCTCCCTGAGAAAATCAGGGCCTCAGATAGGAACAACTTCAACTTCCTGGTAAACTCACCTTCCCCTTTCCTTGTCTCTAAGAAGGTGTCTCTGCTTCTGTGAGCTGGAGCTCATTGCCACCCACCAGCTGGGGACCCTTGTACCTCAGATTACCCACCCTCACTCTCTGTGCAGGCTCGGACAGCCTGTGGACCTTACTAAGCTTTGCCCCATCCTAAAATAGCTCTCCCACGGCCCTGTGTTCCCCTCCAGCTGCTGCCCGTCCTCTCTCCTTTCCTTCTCAGTTGACCTTCAAGAAAATGTGCTGTCACCCCATTCTCACTACTTATGGCTCTCGATCCATTGCAATCTGCCTTCTGCTTCTGAAAGCACGGCCTCCCAAACAAATTTAAGAGCTGATGCTCATTATTTATTATCATCCAATCTGACAGATCCCTCCAGGAAAAACGGGCAGCTGGTGCACTGTGGGCTGGGGAAGAGAAAGGGACGGGTGGCTGCCTGTGGTCAGCAGCTCAGGACGAACGCACAGCCACGAGGCCCTGAGAGCAGCGGGCGGGCTGTGCAGAGGCCCCCGTGGAGGCAGGTGGAGGCCCTGGCTCGCCACGTGGGTCCTGTGCGCTGTGTTCGTCATCCTTCTGTGGCTCCCCACTGCCACGCTTACTGCCGTTCCCCATTTCCACACTGGTCTTCCCTCCAACTTCTGTGGGCACGCCCATGTCTCTCCCAGCTAGACTGCAACCTCCTCGGGGGCAGAGGGACCCCCTTTTTGAGCCCCCCGCTGAACTCCGCACAGCACCGCACCCTCTGCAGGGAGTCAGGAAATCCTGACTTGTAATTCGCCCAGCATGTGAGTGAGGCACGGGGGTGCTTCTAAAGGGACTCGGTGTGACGTACCGGCCGGCCGCCCAGAAGTGTAAACTCTCTCCCAGCTACCTTGCTAGTGTTGATGTGCTCTTTTTCACACGGTACAGAGACAGAGAGTGCACTTTGGACAACCTTGAAATAAGACATGGAGGCCCTGTGAGTCAGGAACTCCCTATTTGGGAGCCTGAAGGGATGGGGTCGGAAGCTCTTGAGTGTCCGCTGGGTCACTGCTGAGCGCCTCAATTCCGTTTATTTTAGCCGGAAGTTTATTTGTTTGTACCCCAGTTGTCCACCTCCTAACAGTGAGAAGAGGCATTTGCCAGGCGTTGTGCGAGGTGGTCAAGCGAGATCTGTACAGCCCAGCCTGCGGCGAGGTAGGCCCCCTGTTTATCACCTCATGAATGAGGACCCTGGAGCTCAGAGAGGTGAAGTGACCCGCCCGAAGTCACACAGACATTCAGTGGCAGAGCCTACGCTGTGCTGCTGGGATAGTATGTCCCCCGCAGGCCGAAGACACAACAGAATTACTGACTTGGAAGGAGTGTTGTATCATGTCCACGGAGGTACTGGATGATATTGGAGAGGATATGAGAACTGCTTTCAAATATCTGCAGGGCTTTAGTGTCTGGGAGGCAGTGACCCTCTTCTGAGTGTCCCTGGGGGTCAGACATGTGACCCGTACGGTTGATATACACGATTGTGCTTGCTATGAGCCCCGTGCCCTGATGAGGTGGGCCTGTGACCACCTAGGTGTCCCGCAGCAGCAAACGGAGGCACTCGAGGGCATGCAACTGGCCAAGTGGCAGGGCTGGGTCAGGCAGCCCATACTCTTAACCGCCGTGCCATCCCACCTCTGCCACAGGACGGTCATTAGGGGGAGAAGGACTCAGCCGTGGATTTTAAGAACTAACTACCAGACCCGTCTCAAGACGGAGGTCGGGACAGATGTGAGCCCCTCCTCTCCTCATGGGCACAAGGAGAGATGGAAGTGTGTGGGGGGAGTCTGTGGACCTGGTGGGAGGCCGAACAAGGTGACCTGAGGCCACTCATGTCCTTGAGTCTACACAGAGCCAGATAGCAGTGGCACCCCCGGCCTCCCGGGCCTCGGGCTCCAGTCCTTGGCGCCCCAGGGAGGCCCTGCCTTGGGGGCTCTGGGGGGGCCACCCCGGCAGTGCTCACCTTCCTTGCAGTCATGCTTGTTGTCATGGAGGACGAAGCCACTGCGACACTGGCACTCGTAGCTGCCGAACGTGTTGACGCAGTCTTGCTGGCAGCCGCCGTTATCCTTGGAGCACTCGTCCTTGTCTGCAGGGAAGCAAACAAGGCGGGGCCCGGGTCTGTGCGGGGCTGAGGGCTGGGTGGTGGCCCCAGGAGCAGCGGGAGGCTGGCTGGGCTTCCTCCCCCCGGGGGTCCCAGGCATGGTGGTGGTGGTGGTGGTGGGGTCCGGGGTGGTGCCTCCAGCGGAGCCAGCAGAGCGGCCCAGCTGTGGGGAGAGAGAGTAGAAGTGGGGTGGATGGAGGGCTGGGGGCTGGAGCTGACCAATGTGGGCACCCTCTACCATTACCTGCTTACTGGACAGACGGACAAGTGGAAAAACAGACACACGGACAAGCAGACTGCAAGAGAAAGGAGCAGGACGCAGGGGTCCCTCTTTTACTTCACAACAGGAAATGTCACAGACACCATCAAAATGGGAGGGGGTGGGGGCGGGGAAGGTCCCCTGTCCACGGGAGGGGGGACAAGGGGAGAGGAGAGCACCAGTTCTGTCCGGCCAGAAGGAGGGCAGGCCGGAATGGCAGAGCGGAGGTGGGGGGTGGGCGGGCACTGAAGCCCCCATCCCATTCCGTCCAAGGTGAGGTTCCTGAGTAACAAAGGGTCCGGGAGGCCTGGCAGGCCTCACTGGGGGGTCCGGTTTCTTTTCTGCACTCGGAATTTGAGCTGGTGGGGGCGTCCCCGAGGGGGCTGTAGAGCAGGCCTCTTTTCTGAAACGAGAGAGAGAAGGAGAAAAGGGACCAAGGGGTGGGGGTGGAGGGCAGGGACCAGGGAGGGAGAGCAGTGAAAACCAGCCCGGGCCTCTGAGGCAGAGTCACAGGGCAGTGCGGGGAAGGCAGTGGGAGATGCATGCGGGATGGCCATGTCCGGCGCAGCCAGCTCAAAGAGGAACAGCAGGTGGGAAGAGGCACAGCGAGAGGGGACAGGTGGGGAGAAAGTCTGGGGCAGGAAGAAGGCCTGGAGGGGTTTGGAGCCGTTGTTGAGGAGGTGAGAGGTGGAGCTTGTGAAGGACAGATCCAAGAGTATCAAGTGGTTTTTGTCCCCAGTGGTTGGGGCCGCAGATGGGCACGAGGCCCGCACATGGAGGAAAGAGAGGGACAGATCTCCGCTAGAGGGGAGCAGCCCATGGAAACGGGGGGCCTGGCTGGGAGCTCAGAGCTCTCATTCTGGCTGCTGCAGCTTTAGCTGCACACGCCCACCAACATGCCCACAGACACAGGACCCCCCAGGGATGTACTGTTGTCCAGTGTGGCAGCAGAGACACCGATCCACAGGGACATGCACACACATGCACAGGATACGCAGGCAGGCGCCGCTACTCGGGGCACGCATACCACCAGCACCCACCATCTGTGCACGCGTGCACGTAGCAGAGCCACACTCCTCGCCCCCACACCTGTGTGAGGAGGCGTGCACAGGTGCAAACACACAGGCACGGCTGTATCTGCAGGTGCTCAGGGGCCAACACCCGGGTTCGAAGACACACACGCGTGCAGAGACCACAGGCCCTTCAACAGACTGGTGGACTCCGGTGTGTTCACACATGTGGCTGCTCAAGCTTGGGTCAACACAAACACACACGCACACACGCACGCGGTCCCCCACGAGCACACCCACATGCGCACTGACACACAGAGAAACACATGGTTCCAGGCACGCGTGTGTCACATCCACATATTCTCCAGTCTGTCTGTGCTCACTTTGGGGACTGTGTGCCTGGCACAGAGGCAGGCATTCAGGGAAGATGTGTAGATTGGATGGACACCCAGAATTCCAGAGGGGAACCTCGAGGTAGAAAGATGCCCTCTGGCATTCAAATGGCCAGGTGGGGTCCTTGACAAAGGGAGCCCTGTTCCTGGTCTCCATGAGCAGAGGGGCTGAGGACTGGAGCCCTGCTTCTCTACTCCATTCTCAGGTGGGCCAGACCCTTTGGGGCCTGTGGGAACTCAGGGTCAAGAGGTGGAGTCCCCAAGTCCCTCCCAGGGCTCCTTGTCAGTCAGAACCTCACAAGGAACCCAGGCTGAGGGCCCTGCAGGAAGGTAGGGTGAGGGGCACCCTATGACTTATATTGGGGGTTTGCCCAGAAACTTGCCCGTGACTATGCTGGGAGCTTCAGGGGGTCTCAGCTCACGAACTAAGAAAAGGTTTCCTGGAAACATTTTGATCTTCACGCCTTCCTCATATTTGTACCCTGAGTACCTAGTACAGTGCCTGGCACACGGGAGCAGTAAAGGAGATAGTTGCCGTGAACGACTGCTTGGGTAAGTGGGTGGCTGAATGGACGAGTGACAGAAAGGTGAGTCCTGAGGAAGGCCTGCTGCAGCGTCCCGGGCGGGGCTCGGGCACGGGTGGGGGCGGGAGTGGCAGCCTCACCTCGGAGCCAGGGGAGCAGGTTGCAGGAGGGGCAGGAGCAGGGAGGGTGGACACGGGCCCGGAGAAGGAGATGGCACTCACCCTCCAGTGCCAAATGCCCCGGAAGGTGGCTGGGGTCAGACTGAAGGTCTTCAGGCTCTTTCTTCTCCTTCTTGGCTTAGGGTCTCCTCGCTGGGTGTCCCAAAAGTCCAAAGAGCCCCCCTCCTGGGGGGCCGAGTCAGATGCCCCATGCCCTGAGGGCTCAACCTTGATGCCCACCGGTGAGGGTCCTCTGCAGGTTTCTTGTGCCGCAGGGCATCACGTGTGTGTGTGTGCAGGTGTGTGTGTGTGTCTGTGTGGGGCTGAGGGGCGGTTGGCCCAGTGTCATGCCAGGGCAGGGCAGTACCCCAGGGGTGGAGAGCCCTGGGCTCTAGGCCTGACAGATGTGGTGTTGGTCCCCCTCCCCTCTCCAAGACTGGAGCAACAGAAGGGCAGGAGGAGACGAGAGTAAGCAGGTAATGGTTTCCCCAGGACCAGGCCCACCCCCAAGTAGTCGTTATATCCCCTCAGCCCTCTGGTGAGCACCCTGTAGGATTTCCTGGCGGGCACAGGGAAGAAAAGGATTCGCGATGCATGGGGAGGGGTCTCAGCAAGCAGTGGGGCAGGGGCTGGGGGAGACTGTAAGCAGAGCAGGAGGGCTGGTAGTGCCAAGCGGGGACCAGTGCACAGGGGCAGTGCATGGCATCCGGGGGGGGGTAGGCAGGGGTGCAGGGCCACAACATAGGGGGCTCGAGGATACAGGACCCTGGGCAAAGGAGGGGAGAAGGAAGGCAGCATGGACTCGGCCATGGGCTTCCTGCCTTCCTGCCACCCCATGCCTGGCCCACCAGGCCTGCTGGGGATCAGGACCCCTGGGCCACTCCCCCAGAAAACCAGCCGCTCCAGTCACTCCCTCTGCCTCCCACTCCCCCCACTCAATTTCATGGAGTCCCCACCCCACACTATCTATGAACCAGGTCCAGTTGCCTCTGAAAGACCACCAGCCTTGCCCCAGGATGAAGGATAGAGTGATGGCTAAAGCAGGGGAAAGGTCTCCTGGGACCCCTGGAGGCCTAGCTCAGAGAGGCTGACTACCTTTCAGGTCACCCAAAGATGAGGCCATCAAAGGGACTTGATCCCAAGCCTTATGTGGGGCAGCTCTCACTAAACATGCTGGTTGGCTCTGAGTCCCCCACCCGCGGGCTGAGGGCGAGGGGGAAGGCTTCGGGGTTGAAGAGAGGGAGGCTCCCCATCTTTTCTGAAGGCCTGGCCATGAGCCTGTTGGGCACGCGGAGGCTCGGATTGGAGATGCGGCCACGGCCAGATCATCTGTCCCACACAGTCCAAGGCAAACGCCTTCCTCCTCTGCATGTACCCCGCATTCTCTGGCCACGATGAACTCCCTGTTCCCAGGGCCTGCCCCCTCTGGGGCCTTGGCACTATGGCTCCTGATACCTGGAAAGCCCTCTCCTTTCGTTTCTGCGTGCCTATGTCCTGCCCATCCTCAGGCTGGCTCCCATGTAGCCCAGAGGATTCGGGAGTAATGGGGTTCAGGAATGGAGGGGCTGGCCTGGTGGTGGAGGGCTAGCAGGGGGAGCAGGGTACAGAGCCTGCTGGCCTGGCAACAGGGACGGCTAGGAAGTGCAGGGGTACGGTGGCAGGGAGGAGGGGAGGTGGGCTCAGAGCTGGGGAGTCCGGGTTACCTGAGAAGAAGTGGGCCTTGAAGCCCTTTTTGGAGACTGTGTTGTCGGACTTGAACTCCACACGCATGTTGTTGTACTGAGACGTGATGACCTCGGGCTTCTCGGAGCCACAGAACTTGCCGTGTAGCTTGGAGTCAGCTGTGAGCCCACTGCGTACTTCCACGAAGTCATACTTGCACACCTGCAGGGCAGTGCAGCTCCAGGCCTGCCTCCTCCAGGAAGTCTCTCCTGACCACCCCTACCTGGGAAAGCTCCCTGTTCTGTTTGTCTTTAGTCACCCACATTACTGAATCTAATAACTCAAAAAGGTGCCAAGTCAACCCCAGTGGATCCTCTCGTGCTCTCCACACAAGCCCCAAATCTTGCTTCGCTCCACATCGCCACATGTGCAGGCCTCCTCCCCGATCCTTCCCTGCTTCCTGGAATTGGGAGCAGTCTCTCCTCCTCTACATTCTTTGGGTATTTCTTTTACAGGGAAGGAAGCCGGCTCCCACGCCTCAGACCTTCCTGCGTCTCCTCAGCCCAGTAGGTACTTACGTCATTGCCCTCGGTCTCGAAGAAGTCGAACTGCAGGGAGATACGATACTGGGTGGGGGCCACCAACTGCCAGATGCAGTTTTTGTTAGGGGGGTACTCCTTGGGCCAGCCCGGGCTGGTGATGGAGCCATTGAGTTTGGTGAGGAATCCACCACAGGCAGCTGAGGGGACAAGAGAGGTGCCATCACCCGCCAGGAGCCCCCACTCTAGGTAAGGGCCAGAGACAGGCCCTGGGTGCATTAGGGAGATGGGGATGATCCTGGATTCCCTGTAGCCCTGGGGCTTGTGTCTCATCTCTCAGGAACGGGAGGGAAGCAGGCAGGGTGAGGGGGTATCTTCAGAGTGTGAGGAACTGAGGAGTCGTATGTGTGAACACTTCTACTTTGCCTGCAAAAGAACCGCCAGGACATCTGCTGAGAGGGAGGAGGGGGTGAGGGGCTCAGGGAAGGCTGGGCCGGTGGGCAGGGAGGACTGGAAGCTTGGAGAGGCGGGTAGAGAGACGCTGCCCAGCCAGACCGGGCTGAGCTGGAGGCTGCTGGCAGGGAGTGCTCTCACCAGCTTTCACCTTCGGCCTGGGTATCAGGAAAGGCCAAAAAACCAGTGCGTGTCTAAGGACAGTGGTTTCCAAACTGGGGATCATGACCTTCTGGACAGTGACGAAATCAATCAGCTGGTCAAGATCAGCATTTTAAGTGAATAAAAATGAAAAAAAAAAAAAGAAAAAAAACAACCCAGAGCGCATTGCACTTGCTAAGTGCATTCTGGGGGACTGCAGGGTAGAACGTATTCCTTGTCCACTGGTAGTGAAGAGCGTGCTAGGGAGTCCCAGCCTCTCTAGGGAGGGGAGTGTCGAAGAGCAGGAGAGGACTTGGCGAGAGGGCTTGGGTCCCAGGCCAGTTTGGGGGGCACTCACCCTCACAGCGGCGCTTGTCCGGAGCTAGCTCGTACCCGGGGTCACAGCTACACTTATAGCTGCCCAACGTGTTGAGACACCGCTGCTCACAGCCCCCACGGTTGGGCCGTGAGCACTCGTCCACCTCTGCCAGTTGGAAGGAAAGGGGATCAATGACCACCAGGCCGGGGCCTGGGTCTCTCCCACTGCCCTCTGCTTGGCAGTCAAGTCTAGGGTCCCTGTGACCACCTCCAGCCCCATTGCAGGGGCAGTAGTTGGCTGTGGACCACTCAGAGCTTTGAGGCTGTGGACCTTCCTGCCCCACCCAGCCCCCACTCAGTCCCCAGGGGATCCTACTCCTGAGAGCCCCGAAGGGACAGCTCCTGAAAGGGGACAAGTGGACCCCACAGAGCCTTCCTGTGACCACAACGGCTGGGCTGGTGGCCACCACCAGGGACTGGTTCCTCTTATGTGCCATTCCCTAGCTAAGTACTATTTCTTCCTTTCTCCTTTAATCCTGACATGACCTGTGATGGAGGGACTGTTACTATCCCCACTTCAGAGATGAGGAAATGAGGTTCAGACAGATTACCTGCCTACCGTGATACCAGTAAAAAAAAAATCCGCACTGTCTGGCTTCCTCTCCAAGTTTCTACAGCATTTCCTGCCTCTGTGCCTCATTGGCATTTCTTCTACACAAACTTTTGGACTTTAAGGCAACTCTTGAATTATTATTTCAATTCATAGTTGAGCACCTACCATGTGTCAGCAACTTTTACATAAGTTTATCATTTACTCAATGAGATATGCAGTTTTTCAGTGGAATTGATCTTTTCTTCCCAGTTAGGCCATAAATTCAAGGACAGGGCACCAGGGTCCATGCATCCCTCTTAGAGCCTCTGTGTTAAATGGCTGAATAAAGAAGGTGAGGTCACTGCAGCAATATCACAATAGCCAAGACGTAGAAACAGCCTAAATGTCTACCAACAGATGGGGATAAAGAAAATGTGGCATAGGATGGGAAGAATTAATACCGTTAAAATGTCCTTACCACCCAAAGCAATCTACAGATCCGATGCAATCCCCATCAAAATACCATTTTTCACAGAGCTAGAACACATGATCCTGAAATCTGTTCAGAACCACAAAAGATTCTGAACAGCCAAAGAAATCTTGAGAAAGAACAAAGCTGGAGGTAGCACGCTCCCATATTCCAAACTGCACTACAAAGCTATAATCAAAAACAAATAAATCAAAACATTATGGTACTGGCACAAAAATAGAAAAATAGATCAATGGAAGAGAATAGAGTCCAGAAAAAACCCCATGATTACATGGTCAATTATCCTATGACAAAGGAGGCAAGAATATACAATGGGGAAAAAACAGTCTCTCTCTCTCTCTTTGTTTTTTTTAAAGGTTTTATTTATTCCTCTGAGAGAGTGATCGAGAGAGAGAGAGAGAGAGAGAGAGCACAAGCAGGGGGAGTGGCAGGCAGAGGTAAAGGGAGAAGCAGGCTCCCCCCTGAGCAGGGAACCCGACGTGGGGCTCCACCACAGGACCCCGGAATCATGACCTGAGCCGAAGGCAGATATGTAATCGACACAGCCACCCAGGAGCCCCGGCAGCCTCTTTAACAAACAGACAGACTGGACAGCTACATGCCAAAGAATGCAACTGGACCACTTACTGACACTGTACACAGGAAGAAGCTAAAAATGGGTAAAAGACTTAAATATAAGACCTGAAACCATAAAACTCCTAGAAAAAACACAGGCAGTAAGCTCTTTGACACCGGTCATAGTGACATTTTTTTTGGATCCGTCTCTTCAGGCAAGGACAACAAAAGCAAAACAAACAGACGGGACGATGTCAAACTAAAAAGCTTTTGTGCGGTGAAAGAAACCATCAATAAAATGAAAAGGCAACTTAATGGGAGAAGATATGTACCAATGTTATATGCAATAAGTGGTTAACATCCAAAATATATAAAGAACTCATAAAACTCAATATTAAAAAATGGTCAGAAGATCTGAACAGACATTTCTCCGAAGAAGACATCCAGATGCCAACAGACACATGAAAAGATGCTCAGCATCACTCATCGTCAGGGAAACTCAAATCAAGACCACAGTGAGCTATATCCCCTCACGCCTGTCAGAATGGATAGTATCAGAAAGATAAGAATAACACATGTTGGTGGAGGAGTGGAGGAACGAGAACCCTTCTGCACTGTGGGTGGGAATGCAAATTGTGCAGCCACTGTGGAAGACAGTATGGAGGTTCCTCAAGAAGTTTAAAATAGAGCTACCCTATATACTTTCGGGTATTTATCCAAAGAAAATGAAACACCAATTTGAAGAGATATACGCGCCCCTGTCCATTGCGGCATTATTTATAACAGCCAAGATATGGAAGCACCCGAGGTGTCCATCGATAAATGGGTAGAGAAGATGTGCGACAGCCGCACAGCGGAATATTATTCAGCCACAGAAAAGAATGAAATCTTGCCAATTGTGGCACCATGAAGTAAGTGAATTCACACTAAGTGAAATAAGCTAGACAGAGAAAGACAAATGCCATATGCTTTCACTTAGATGTGGACTCTCAAAACAAAACAAATGAACCAACAAAACAAAACAGAGACAGACTCACAGATACAGAGAACAAATTGAGGGTGCCAGAGGGGAGGGGCTGCAGAGATGAACAAGATAGGTGAAGGGGATTAGGACGTATGATTTTCCAGTTATAAAATAAGTAAGATGGAGGATAACGGATAGCGTAGGGAATGTAGTCAATAAGATGGTAACAATTTGTAAGGCGACAGATGGTAACTAGACTCACTGTGGTGACCAGTTAGTAACCTACATAAATGTTGAATCACTATGCTGTATGCTTGAAACCAATAGGATATTGTACGTCAGTTGTCCTTCAATTTAAAAAATATGTTCTGTACACACAGTGGAGTACTATTAAGCCTTAAAAAAGAAGGAAATTCTGCCATATGCAGTATGGATGAATCTAAAGGGCATTATGGGTTTTTTTTAAAGATTATTTGAGAAAGAGGGAGAGAGAGAGAACAAGTAGGGGGAAGGGCAGAAGGAGAGGGAGAGAGAGAATCTGAAGCAGACTCCCTACGGAGTGCAGAGCCTGACATGGGGCTCGATCCCAGGACCCTAAGATCGTGTCCTGAGCTGAAATCAAGACAGAAGCGTAACCAACTGAGCCACCCAGGTGCCCCTTAAGGACATTATGTCAGTTACAATAAGCCAGTCACAGACAGACAACTACTGCAGGGTTCCACTTACACGAGCTACCTAAAAGAGTCAAATCCAAGAACTAAGTAAAATCAAGTTCAAAGAAATAGAGTGGAATGACGGTTGCCAGGGGTTGGAGGAGGGGAAATGGGAGTTGCTAAGCAACAGGCCCAACGTGTCAGTAGAGCCAGGTGAGCAAGCCCTAGAGCTGTGCCGTCCGAGGACTGTGTCTACTGTCGGCGATACTGTCAGTTCACTTACACGTGCATCCACAGGCCGGATCTCATGCTACGTGGTCTGACCTCAATACAATACAGCTTTAAAAACTAGAAAAAGGAATGAAGGAGATGGATTGGCCGTGGCAGGTAGGTTGAGTGGGAAACGGGAAAGAGCACCTTTGAAGAAGTTGACAGCGAAGCCGGCTTTGTTGATGGATCCATCAGAGACGAACTTGAGCCAGAGGCGGCTGGATGTGCTCTTGATGTCATCAGGCTTCTCGTAGCCACAGTAGCGTCCGATGAGGGCGCTGCTCTCACTGTGCCCGTCACGCACCTCCAGGTAGTCGTAGGCACAGCTGTCGTGGCGCTCGATCTGCGGGTCGGGCGCTCGGTCAGCTGGAAGGGCTCTGGCTGCCAGGGCCCCACACTAGGGAGCCCACGAAGAGCTGACTGAAGGGGCTCCGACCTACCTCAAAGGACTGGAAGGTGAGGCCCACGTGGAAGCCTTCCGACACCTGGATCCTCCAGACGCAGACTTTGCTGGGCCGGTAATCGTCAGGGTAATTGGGCGACTGGATGTGGCCATTGTCCTTTTTCACATCACCCCCACAGATGGCTTTGAGGACACAGAGTGAGGTCAGTTCGGATGCTCTGCCCAGCTCAAGCGCCCCTCTCTCTCCCCTCCTCCAGACCTTTCCACGTGCCCCCCAGCTTCTTAGTGTCCCCGGAGCTGGCCAACCCACTGGGATCTCTGCTTCCTCCCTCATGGGCCCTCAACCTTGCCCCTAAGGTGCCGGGAGCAAGCGGTTCTAGGATGCCCGGGGACCCCATATCTGAGTGCTCCCTGTCACTCTTCCTCAGTACCTTCATAGACGGCAAAGAAGCCCTTCCCGACCCAGTTGCTGCTGCTGCGGAACTCCACCCAGAGGCGGCTGTCGGTGGAGACAATAGGTTCGGGGAGTTTGCCCCCACAGAAGCGGCCTGTGCAGACAGTGTGGACAGAGGGTGGTGAGGCCTGAAGCAGGTGGCTCTCCCCTCCCTGCACCAGGCCTGTCCCCCCAGAAAGCCCATCCTGCCGCTCAAGGGCTCTGGCCCTGCTCCGTCCTTGGCACGCAATCCCAAGAGCCTGCAGGTGGCCTGAGTCTGGCCTTGAAGAGCCAGAGAGTACTAGACTTCAAGAGGGTTCTGTGCACTTGAGGGGTGGAATCTGAGTTCAGGGAGGAAAGGGGGCTCCTCATAATAACCAGCTGTATCTGTGTGTCATTTACTTTTTGTTAAAGGAGCGTTACTGCCATCATTCCTTTCTCCACGCAAACAAGTAATGACCAAGAATGAACACAGCTTCCTTTGCACATTACAAATGCTTTCATTGGACCAAATGCAAGAGATGCCAGAGGACCCCAAGTAAATCGTAGCATCTAGGGACTGGGTCAGAAAATGTCCCCTTTGAAATAAACCCCGACAAGAATCTGTGTCAGCAGACGAGGCTGGCCATTTGTGGAATTCTTTGTAGTCAAGAATCAACGAGGGATGACTTGTGGGTTGCAAGTAAGACTGGGTGTTTCGCAACGTTCGGCGAGGCACAGAGGGTGCTGACCTACGATGTAAGCTACGGAAAAGAAAGTAGAATCTTGGAAAGGCTACCACGTCTGCAGGAGGAAGTGTTGTAATGACAGCTGCTTTGGGTGACTAATAAGAAATATTCAAATATCAGAAAGAGATGGTTGGGTACGATTTGTCAGCCTGCGTCAGGTCCAGGCTGTGGAACAAAAGTTCTAATGCTAATGAGCGCTCCTGGGCTCCTTAGGGGTCTGTCCAGATTGGGGGAGGAGAATTCACACAACTCCTCAGGCTTGAAGCAAAAGCCTCTCTCAGCCCTAATGCTATGCCATTAAAGCACCTTCTGTCCCGTGCTTCTGAGCCCTCAGCCCCCACTTACTCACCACTGCCTTCACCACCAAGAGACAAAGTATCCTGTGCAAAGAGGTTGGGGTCACTGTGCCGGGTAGGGAGCCCTCCATGGTGTGCCAGGCTACGCTGTGGGCACCCTTAAGCCAGACATTGCAGAGAGAGAAAATGGGGCCTCTGAAAGTGCCCAGATGAAGAAGAGAGTCTGGAGCCGTGGCAGTGTGGCCGTCTGCCTCCCTCTATCCACTTGCATGATTCCTGTGACCCACACACTGAGCACCACCTCTGCGGGGGGCCCAGCAGCCCGTACCAAGGACCCTGGGGTGCAGATAGGGGAGGGGACTTAGTGATGGAGCTCGAAGGCATGAATTCTACCGGGACTCTTGGCTCCCAAACTAGGGTGGCCAGATCACCCTTGGCCAGGCTTTGGGTTTCAGGGGACAATGAAGAGACTGTGATATAAGCAGTTCTAAAAAGGAATTAGCCACATCAGACTGAAAAGCTTTTCCATGGTGAGGGAAACTGTCAACAAAACAAAAAAGCAATTTACTGAATGGGAGAAGATATTTGCAAATTGTACATTGGATAAGGGATTAATATCCAAAATGTATAAAGAATTTACACAACTTTGGGGCGCCTGGGTGGCACAGCGGTTGAGCGTCTGCCTTCGGCTCAGGGCGTGATCCCGGCGTTGTGGGATTGAGCCCCACATCAGGCTCCTCTGCTATGAGCCTGCTTCTTCCTCTCCCACTCCCCCTGCTTGTGTTCCCTCTCTCTCTGGCTGTCTCTATCTCTGTCGAATAAATAAATAAAATCTTTAAAAAAAAAAAAAAGAATTTACACAACTTAGTATCAAAAAACCAAACAACGCAAAAAAAAAAAAAAAATGGAGAGAGGACTTGAATAGGTATTTCTCCAAAAAAGCCATACGGGGGCGCCTGGGTGGCTTAGTCGTTAAGCATCTGCCTTCAGCTCAGGGCGTGATCCTGGGGTCCTGGGATCGAGCCCTGCATCGAGCCCCGCATCGGGCTCCCTGCTCGGCTGGGAGCCTGCTTCTTCCTCTCCCACTCCCCCTGCTTGAGTTCCCTCTCTCGCTGTGTCTCTCTCTGTCCAATAAATGAATAAAATCTTTAAAAAAAAAAAAAAAGAAGCCATACAGATGGCCAATGGGCACACGAAAAGAGGCTCAACATCACTCATCATCAGGGAAATGCAAATCAAAACCACAAGAGATGTCACCCCACACCTGTCGGATTGGCCAGTATCTAGAAGACAAGTGAACACAGGTTTGAGGAAGTGGTGATAAGGGAGCCCTTGTGCACTGCTGGTGGGAATGTCAATTGGTGTAGCCATTGTGGAAAACTGTATGGATGTTCCCCCCAAATTAAAAATAGAACTACCCTACGATCCAGCAATCCCTCTTTTGGGTATTTATCCGAAGAACATGAAAACACCAATTCAAAGAGCTATGTGCAGCCTCCCGCTCATACGGAAGCAGGAGATGAACAGATAACTAAGATCGGGAAAGCCATACAGTGCAATATTACTCAGCACAGAAAAGGATGAAATCTTGCCATTTGTGACAACATGGATGGCCCTAGAGGGTATTATGCTAAATGAAATAAAGACAAATATCGTATGATTTCACTTATATGTGGAGTCTAAAAACAAAACAAATGAACAAACAAAACAGACTCATAGATACAGAGAACAAGCTGATGGGGGCCAGAGGGAAGGGGTGGGGGGTAGACAGAATCGGTGTTAAGGGATTAGGAGACACAAGGTTCTAGCGATACACTTGATCGTAGCCAGAAGGCCAAGAAGGGATACAAGCTTCCAGTTATAAAAATACGTAAGGCACGGGGGACGTCAGGGACAGCACAGAGAATATAATCAATAACATTGTAATAACATCGTACGGTGACAGATGGCAGCTATCTCCATCCTGGGGATCATTCGGTGACGTTTACAAATACCAATCACTATGCTGTCCGCTCGGAACTAAGAGGATATCAGACTTCAATTTAAAAAACCCAAAGGGCTCAGCCATGGGGGGGTGCCAGTGCCGTTACCTCGGAGGGGTGCCTTCCTCCAGAAGCCGTCCCGGACCTCCACGTAGTCGTACCAGCACAGGCGGCTGCGATACAGATCCATGGACGTGAAGTTCAGAATGATCTAGGGGACATGGGAAGAGGAAGAGGGTTATGCAGCCCTGCACCCCTCGCCGGACTCGTCTGCCAGCCCCGGACGTGGCCTGCCTTCCCCCTGTGAATAGCGAAGGGGTCCCGGAAATGAGCGCCGGGCACAGAAACGTCACTCCTGTCTCCAGCTGTCTGCCGGTGACGGCCAGCATTCTTCTCAGACGAACCGGTGTGCACCTAACACACGTGGCCTTGTGGAATCTAGGTAAAACGTCTCATTCTACCGATCCCCTTCGTGAGGAGCCACTGCTTCCGCCTGCACCCAGCTGTCCTCGCGGTCGATTTAAGAACACGAATCCAGCACCTTTAGAGGGAGGAGGTCTCGGTGGGAGCAACGGCCCAGGGTGGCACTGAAATGGGAACAAAGGGTCCAGAGAGGAGAGGCAGAGAAGAAGGGCCAAGCTACCGGTGGTCACATATTTACTGAATGCTGATTCCAGGCAGGAGGCCGTGCTAGCGGCTGGGGGGAATACCGGATCCGGTCCTTCCTGTGAATAGGTTTAAGGTCTGTCCCTGTCAAGGGGCTTAGGATTCAGAAGGCTATATACACCCAAAAAGCTCACTTAGTGAAGAAGTTCTAGACTCCACACACACAGGCCTGAGTTGGAAGGTCACCCAACCTCTGTGACCTCAGCGGCCTCGAGGATGACATGAGGAAAGAGCACCGCCCCCCTCACATGGGAGCTCATGGCCACAGGCGTTGCCCTGAGTACCCCCTGGGCGCTGAACTCAAATTGGTCACGTAATACTGGAAGAGCGCTGCACACTGTGGTTAAGTACCAACTCTCTCCAGCAGGTGGGCATATTAACGGGTGGAGAAGCACACTTTCCAGGAGGGAAATTGCTTTAGTAGTTTCTAGAATGCGTCCCAAAACCTCTTGTGTATTTAGCATCCAACAAGCAAGGACTCCAGGGAACGCTTCGCTGTGACACCCCTAAGAGGGGTGTAGAGAGGACACACGATGGACCAAAGGGCCCACCTGTTAGACCTAGTTGGCTTCCCTGCCGGAGGAAAAGAGGATATGGAGATCTGTCTCCCCTCTGGCACACTGCAGAGTTAGAGGCCGTCAGAGTGGAGGCGAGAATGAAAACGATCCCAAAGCAGGCACCGGTGACTGCGGTCCATAGCCCGTGTCAGTGCCGCGATGGTCAAGGTTCAGGGAAGAGTTCTGGCTCGCGGTCACTCCCCGACGCGGACCCCTTCAGAATGTTTGGTGATTTCCACATCCACCCAGACGACCCTTCCCGTTTCCTGGTCTCTCTGCCATGACCTCCTCTCTCCACCTCTTCTCCACCACACAGGGCATACCCTGCCCTAGACCTTGTTATCACCAATAACTGTGCACCCCCCCCCACATAATCTCAGGTTCGAGGGCCCCACTGTCCAACCACTTGCCCCCCTCTCTCCTTGCTCACCGATCTATACGGAGTCCAACAACCCTTCCAATTCACCCTGACCATCCACCTAAGCCTACGGGGTTTTCCTGCCTTTTACCTTCTTGGACTCACATCTCTCCTTGCCTAGCTGGAACCCACAGCCCATCCTGCTTCTTTTCTTTTGATGCATTCGTACACGGGCTGCAATGTGTCTGTGTTTGGGAAGTGTTTCTTAGTTGTGGCACTCTGAGATGTAATCGCGTAAGACCACGTTTTGAAAAGTGCACTGTTACCCTTGATGATTATTGGTCATCACTGAGAACTACTGTTATTTCCAAGATAAAAGTCCTCATATTTTGAAAAACTGACATTGAAAGGCTGTTCTCGTTCTTGATCTGGAGACACACAGTGTGCCCAATATTTCATCGTTCTACAAAATGCCCAAAGTAGGACACAGAGGAAGTGGCAAAGGCTGGGGGCAGTCAACTCACTTCAAAGCAAATCCACGGCCTATGTTTATCATCACCTCCTTGCATAGGAACTCAAGTCTCTCTCTCCTCTTTCTGAAAACTGCATCCCTGGTTAAGTCTGACTTTTTACCTCCTCTGTGCCTCTTCCCAGAGGTCAAATGTCATGGTTAGAGAAAATACAGGTACGTTGACTGTCTCACTCGAAACGGGAGACCACTGACCTCACCTGAAATGTGAGACCGACCGGTCCCTTTGAGCTGCCAGGCACACCTTTTACATCCTCCCCTTCTCTCCTCAAACCATCTGTTTCCCTTCTTGACTCTCAGTCCTGGCCCTGCCATCATCTTTTTCCAAGATTACTTCAATAGTCGCTACTCTTGATCCTACCTATCACCACAGAAGACGTTTCATGATATAATCGTATCTTATCTCCCCACTGCTCAAAATCCTTTAATGCATGACTCAGAGTCAAATCCGAAGACTTCACCATGTCCTCTAAGGCCATTTGTGGTCTAACCCCCTGCTATCTCTCTGACCCCGTCTCCACCAATTTCCTCCTTGCTTACTTGGCTCTGGCCACATTGGCTTTGCTGGTCCTCAAACACACCAAGCCAGCTCCTGCCTCAGGGCCTTTGCATTGCTGCCTAGAAGTTCTTCCCAGCTATCTGCCCAAAGTGTTTCCTCATTTCCTGTCCATTTCTACTCCAACTCACCTGATGTGAATGAGGCCTTCCCACATGGAACAGTAACCCCCTCCCCGCTCCTTTATCTCCTACTGCTGATTTCCTCCATGACATTTATCACCATCTAACCTATTGCACTTACTTTTTGTTTGCTTGTCCGTCCCCCAGCCCTGCCAAAATATAAGCCCTATGAGGACAGGAATTGTGTTTAATTCACTACGGAATCTTTAATATTTCTTGAATAGAATTTTGGTTTTAGGAATCTATTTTACAGATATACTTGCCCAAGTATATTAAGCGCTAAGTCTTGAGATATTTATTGTAGCGTTTTTGGTAATACTACAAACTTAGAAAAAACTTAAATGAAACACCCATCCATAGAGACCTGCAGGGGATGGCCGAGCAGTGAAGAGAAATGGAGGTGACAGCATACGAAGCAGCCATGAGCATGTCTGCGGTAGAACTTGATTTGTGGACATGGAACCCTGACCACAATTAACTGCTGAGTGAAAGGCAAGTGACCTAAGACCATATAGCCATACACACATGCACACACACACACACACACACACACACACACACACGGAAGGGTCTGGAAGGACATCGCAAGGGTTACTCATGCCTAGTCACCTCTGAAGAATGGGATTTGGAGAAGGATCCAGGGCAGAATATTCACATTTTACCTTATGGATTTCTCTATTTTTCAAAATTCTTACAACACGGATACGTCATCTTTGTATCTGACAAACGGCAAAACGACCTTTTAAGGAGTTTCAGGACAGAAGAAGGAATGCAGAGGGCCCGGGGAGAGCACTCCGGCTCCACAGCTTATGCCCTTACCACTATTCCGTGTGGCCTCCCGGGGGCTGGCCATCAATTTGCTCAGCAGCTGCGCTAAGAACAGCAGCAACTTTCCCTTCGTCCTCGGAGACAGCTCTGGCTCTGTCTCGGGCACATGAATTCACACCCTCGGAAGAGACCCCGCCCAGCCGGCGCAACCCCATAGGGCCCACCCGAGACCTCCTACGGGCCAGGAGGAACCAGCGGTCACATCACTCAGGAGGAAGAGACCTGGGCGGGTGGTGAGGGGCACTCTCCAGGGAGGCACAGCCGTGGCTATATTGAGACCAGAGAGGTCTAAGTTAGCGTTGTAACAACTTCTGTCATGTGGGAACAGCTGTGCTCTGGTGGCAGGGGCACTGCCCTTTGCCAAAGAAAACCTGACCAGCTCCACCACTTCCTGGCTGGTGACGGGGCCCGTGGCCTGATTTCTTTGTGCCTCAGTGTCTTTGTCTAAGACACGGAGGCGATCCTAAGGAGCTAGGGGATTGAATGAGATACAGCATGTGGAGTCTCTAAGTGCCCCCGCGTACGGGAAGTACCCCTCACATCTGTTGGCTGCCATCAGGGAGCAATTGGAACAATATGCCAACCTCCGGGGACCCACAGCCTGGCTTCCACCTGCCTTTGCTAGACCACCCGAGGTTCATCATTTCACACCTCTGTGCCTCCACCTCCTTATCTGTAGGACGGCGATGGTAATAGTACCCACGCTTGGACTCAGGGAGTTCACACAGGTAAAGTTTGTAACACTGACACGTGTGAGTCACACATACAACATAACACACGCCACACATAGATACCACGGCGTGTGCCACGCAAAAAAAGTTAATTTCACTATCGGAGCTGAGTTTGCTTAAGCTTTTGAAATTGGAAATGGTTCATACCAGATTCCGGAAGTAGAGGGAGGCAGATGAGGGCTGGGGGACCCGGGGAGGTTGACTAGGGACTACTCTGCTAATAGATTAAGACTGCAGAATGATAATAACCGCCAGCCTTGATTGAACCCCCACCGCACGCTAGGTGCTGCGCTAAGCACTTCACGTACATTAACTTGTCTAATGCTCGTTATCATCAGCCCCATGAGGGAGGCACTACCGCCAGGCCCGCGTCACAAATGAGGCCCAGAGTGGTGAGGCAACCTCCCCAAGATCCTACATCCGGTAAACAGCACGGCAGACCTGAGGCAGACCCAGGCACTCTGGCTCTTAAACTCACAGCCCGAACCGCTACTCCATGTGGCCTCCCCAGGCCTGCCGCTCAGTTTGGCCTAACAGCTGCGCAATGAATGAGGGTCAGCTTTCCCTTCACCCTCAGAGCCCCACGCCCTTCAGCACGGGGAAGCAGGGACTCGGGGGAGGGTCCAGCACGGGCCTTGTGGAGGAGGGAGGGCTCATCTCTGCCCAGCCGGGGGACGGGAGGTGGGGGTCACGGAAGACATTACACAGGAGGTGGTATTCGTGTTGGAACTGGAAGGACAGGAGGGCTATCACAAGGCAGGGACGGGAATGGGGGTGCACGCGGCCCAATCCAAAAGACATTTTCAGTGCTTACCTTCCTGGCTCCTCTGCGACACTAGACCGTGGTCTCCTAAAACCACTTTCCTGCTCATAAGGAGCGGGCTTCGTCGCTTGGGAAACACCGTAAGTCCTCTTTGGGGCAGCTGCTCGCGACGCGCAGCGTGGAGACTCGGGGGCCCTTTGGAAGGCTTTCCAAAGTGGCTCCTTCTTGTCTGACACATCCCTGACTCGCATAACCGTATAAAATTTACGTATCACTTGCACTTCTGGCAATAATCAGAGAAGGGCAGAGCGAGTGAAAACAACCTCTCAGCACAGGAGAGACATCAAAGTCCACCCACGAATGCAGGCGGGTTTACTCCAGGGTGACTGCTGAAAGAGCGTAGACTTTGGAGTCCGACAGTCCTGGAAACAAATGCTGGTTCCACCACGACTGCCTGTGTAAACCTGGGCAGAGTTCCTCACACCCTCTGAGCTCTAACTCCCTCGTCTATACAGAAGGGATGACAGCACCTGCACCACGAAACTGATGGGAAGAATAACGGGTCCTGAACACAAGATGCCCACTGCTCTGCCTGGCACATAACGGGTGCACAGCAAAGAATGGCTGCTGTGATGTTACGACGCATCCTCCCTGGCTCCCCAGCCTCCGTAAGCCCTTCCAGGGCTCCTGTCCCCCGGGCGCCCAGCTCTGGCTCACCCACAACTCTACAGTCGCATCCAGGACCGTGAGTGAGTTTTACTTTTTCTATCTCTGCAACCATGCACTGATGAATCTGGAATTTTTCTCTGCAGCCTCCTTCTCTCCCTGGAGCTTCAGGCAGGCCTCTGAAAAAGGATGGGGAGTCTCCTGGGAGTTGTGGAGGCAACAGGCCCAAGGCACAGAGAGGCTCCTGGGGTCCGGCCATGTGTCTACTAGAGACTAGGGCCAGCCCATGCCGGCTTGGAACCACAGGGAAGGAGACTGATCCTAACCAAGTTGCCATATCCCTGCTGACCGAGCGAATCTTCTGAACAGGAAAGACAGCACCGCTCTACCCTACTCTATGTTCCTCGGGGCCGGGAACATCCCCCAGTGCCTCTTTCTACCCCCCAGTGCTGGGTGACTAGTGGAAACAGTGACCGTGGAAGGGCGCTTTAGCAATTGTTGATATGGGATGGGGCTTTAGAATACACAGTATTGCAATCATGGATTTTTGTGTCATAATCCAGTTTCTTGGGCCAGTTACTTAATTTTTCCAAGTTTGTTCTCTCATATGCAAAATGGGGATAACATTAGCACCAGCCTAGAATGTCACTGTGTTAATTACAAGACATAACACATAAAGAATTTAACACATGCCTGGCCGATCATGCGTTCAATAATCGTTAGTTGTTTTTATTGTTATCCGCTGTGAGATCTCCAAAAGCTGCAGGAGAGGAGACCTTTGGCAGAAGGATAAAGGAAGCCAGGGCATGGTCAGAACAAGGCAGCAAAAAGGACAGCAATTTTTAAGTTCAATTCAGAATTAAAAAAAAAAAAAAAAAAAGAACAAGGAGGGGATGGGTTCACTTTTGAGGGAAGGTGACAGAATGTTAACTGAGAGAGGGGATGAAATTACTCAACCCTCAACAGAAGTCTGGCACAAATGAAAACGATCTTTAAATTGCAAAAAATAAGATAAGCATAGTTTGGAAAGGAAATGGGAACCGAATCATATTGGAGGAGAGTCAGTGAGCACCTCTTTAAACTGGCTTTTGCCTCTAGGCTCAAAAATGACATCAGAGGACCCTCAAATAACTTACAGATGTGATCAGTGTCTGTAATCTTGAGAACTCAGAACAAAAGCTTTGCCAGTTTTCAAAAGGGGCGTGTGTGCGTGCACGCGTGTGTGTGTTGGCAGGAGGGTTTGGAGTGAATTCTGGGAATTGCAAACCACTGAGTCGAACGTCAATCCCCAATTAAACAGACAGTCTGCTGCCATTTAGAAAGGAGACACTTGACTGCTAGGAGCCAGTTCAGGTTCACTTGAAACAAAGCATATCAGACAAATGTCATTTCCTTTTTAAAAGGCATTTTGCCAGCTGGTGGAATAGTAGGTTTGATTTGGTAAGGCAGCCCATCTACATACTCAGCATTTATCAACTACTTCCGGTGCCAGGGACATAGAGATGACAAAGGCATGGTCTGAGAAGCTCACTTCCCAGTCAACAAGGTAGTGACTCATGGCTGATTGGTAGCGACATTAAGTAGTATCATAGCCAGTGGAATAACTCTGCCCAAAGTCTGCAGTTGAACCATGTCAGTTCAGAAAGAGATCTTGGATCTGCTTTGATTTGGGTCATGGCTACCTCTGAATGGTGGACTTGGACTCCACATGGTCTTGAGAGCCGTGGACTAGACAACATGACCAGGAATAAGATCTAGCTGGGCTCCAGACCGCACTAGTACGTTAAGTGCCATGCTCCAATCAAGGGAAACAAAGTCTTAAAGCTGACTCTTGGAAACAATCAAAATGTATGGAAGGACATGGAAAGTGCAGGGTGGGTGAGGGGTCCAGATTCCACATGAAAACCCTGTGGGTGAATCTGAGCAGCGCCTGGGAGAGTGCCTCTTGTGCGGCAAGCGCTCTCTGCCAGCCAGCCTTTATTTACAACGACTGCTCCAAGCCCCTCCTTGAGGCAGTACTTCACTTCTCGTGGGGTGAATGGGTCTACGTTTCCCAGGTAGGTCATTCATAGCCACAATCGACTATGCTCTCCTACTCTGGGTCCTGGCAGAGGAGGGGATGCTCGGTTACCTTCTCCCCAGGTGTGACTGAGATGCGCCATACGCAGTGCATGTGGGCGGAGTAGCCATTGGGGTACTCAGGGGAGGAGAAGTTGCCTGTGCTGTCTTGTAGGGTCTCTCCGCAGGCTGTCAAGGAAAGGAAAGGACTGAACTGCCGGCTGCAGACGCCCAACCCCCCCAGCCTTCTGGCTTCCCACCCTGGACTCTGGCATCCTTTGGGGGAGTGAACAGCTGAGGAGAGGAGGGAGTCTGGGATGGTCCTGTCCCTCTAAGATCCGCTCCCTCTCCTCACATACAAGCTCGCACCATCTGACCTCTTCAGCCTAGTGCTACAGGATGCCCTGTGGTCAAGGCAACATGGTTTCCAGATTTAAGGTCAAGCTCCTTTGGTGGGCCTCACTCTACCTCCCTCCCTGAGAATTGCTCCGCTAGCCCTCTTTACTGCTCCCACTGCCCTACTGTCCCAGAGCCCTGGAAGTTGTGGGGCTCAACATCTCACCACCGCCCGATCCCAGCCCCAGTTTGTTTCCTTAACTTGAACAATGCCCCTGCCGGGGTGCCCCCACCCCCAACACCAGGCAGCCTCTGGCCTTCTCTGAGACTTACAGCTTTAACCTCCTCAGCCCCAAGCCCTGGCCACTGGCTGCCTCAGGCTGTCTTCCACCCCTCCCTGGCCCGTCCCTCCCTGCCCCGACCTGGGCACTTGTAGAGCTTGCGGGCCTGGGCGATGTCCCCCTTGCTGAGCCGGGTCCTTTGGCCGATGGGAGGTTTCACCCCATTGACCTCGTACTTGGGAACAATGGTGTCCAGGAAGATGCCCCTGAGGAGGAAAAGCCCGACCTGGGTGAGAGTCTGGTGAAAGGAGGGGTGGCGTGCCTGTGTGCACCCAAGGTCACGACCCTGCCAGAGCCCAGACATTCCTCCGTAGGGTCAGGGACGGGTGGAGAGAGCTCACCCTGTCATTATGCTGCCCACTGACCAGCAGCCACCCTGCTCCGTGGCAGCCACACAGCTGGAGCCTGGGGGAGCCCCAGGAGTACTCTGGGAGGTCAGGGACCTTTCGGTGCTCTGGCTCAGCCTGGGCCCAGTCCCCAGCCTCAGGAGAACTTTGGGTCCCTAGTGCTCATGTGTCCCGCTTCTCCCAGCCCCTGCTCCTACGGCCCATCGTGCTGAACCTCTCCTAGGGCTACCGGGGCCAGCGCTGATCCTGCTGCCACAGGCCGCTCTTGACAAGTCCCACCGCAGCCACATGAGACCCTGGGGACAGCCCCACGACTCCTGATCCATCAGTGCCTCCTGTCTCCCGAGTTCCTGCCTGAGAAGTCCTGGGTGTTTCCATCTGGGAGGAGCTGGATGAAGGGAAGCAGGCAGCCCTCCACCTCCCCAGGGCCCCTGACTCACACCCGACTGGGTGGAACTTGGCAGGGGGTAGGGTGGGATGTGGTGGGAAATGTCCAGGGGAGGTCTGTGGTCATGGGGGGCAGGATGACCTCACCACCCTTTTTCGGTCTCTGTTCCCTCAGGTCTGGAGGCAGGGAGACTGAGGAGGGGCACTGTGTGTGGGACAGAGCGGGAGACAGACAGAGGATGAGGAAAGAGCTAGACATGGGAAAGGCCAGGCCGGGAAGGGGGGCCTGGGGAGGAGGAGGGAGGGGCCGTTTCCCACACTCTGCCAAGGAGAAGCTGTGGGTGTGGAGGCTGGGCCACCACCTCTGGGGGTTCTGGCTGTGATTTCTGGGAACGTGGACCCAGGAAAGGGAGTAGGTGTGCACGTGCTTGTGAGCAAGGGAGAGAGGCTAGTTCAGGGCAGGAGGGAGCCTTTGTACAAATCAGCCAGTTCGAAAAAGGCAGACTGATTAGAAAGGAAGCCCCCAGTTAGAAAAATCTGCCTCTTCTGGCTGACAGATGAGGGTAAAGCTCGGCTCCCTTGGGCTGATACAGACATGTATATATACGTGGCAGGTAGAGTGGCTGGATTTTCAGCCTCCTGGGCCAGGTGCCCTCAGGGTACACACACTAGGCTTTGTGAGCCCTGGCCAGACCATGGACCCACCATGGAACAGGACAGCAGGGCAGGTGGCTCCTACGGGTCCTCTGCTTGGGGGCTCCGGCCACCCAGAAGTCCACTCTTTTCCTTGGTGACTGCCCCAGCAGGGCAGCCTAGTGCAAAGGGAAAGGCCCAAAGAGAATGGCCTACAGAGGGTGGGACTGGGCTGCCCCAGAGGAGGCCAGGCCCCATCTCTCACCTGGAGAACGTGTTCCGGGCATAGTGCATGATACTGTCAAAATCATAGGTCTCCCCCAGGGACTCCACCTCCTGGAGCTCCATCTTCAAGAAGTTATACTCCTGCCCTGCGAAGACCAGGAAAATGGTGTGGGGGGTGGGAGGGGAAGGGTCTGTGAGGGATGCAGTGCCACCTTTTCAGGGTGGGGAGTGGGGTCCTCCCTGCACTTGAGAGGTGCCCCCCTACCTGAAGGTCCAGGGAGCAGCCAAGGGAAGCCTGGGGGTAGGGGTGGGTCTCTAGAAGAGTCTGTCCAGCAGAGGGGCAGGGCCAATGAAGACTGCTGGAGGGAAGGCTCAGGGAGTATGGAAAGGAAGCACCCAATTCTAGAACCACAGGGAGATGAAAGCAGGGAAGGGTGGAGGAGGCCTGGGGAGGGAGGAAGGAAGCAGTAAGGGAGGGGAGGGAGGTAGCCAGGAGAAACAAGAGAGAAAAACCCTTAAAGGAGAGATCAGGCCTGAGGGCAGAAGACTGGGGAAAAGTGAAGAGAAAGGCTGAGATGGCATGGGGGATGTGCCAATGTCCCCCACAAACTACCCCCCACCCCAGGGCAGCTGGGCTCTGGCTGCTCCCGATGACCTCTGTGTCCAGGACCAGGATCTCTCCCAGCCCCTCCACGCAGCTCTACAACTGATCAATGGTCTCAGAGCTGCTACAGCAGGGAACAGATGCCTCAGGGCTGGGTCTGGACCGACCTGGGCCCTAGACAAGGGCTGCCCAGTAAGTTGACCGAAAGCGATGGCTCCAGGCAGCAGCTCCCACCCCCACCAGAGGCCCTGGAGCAGGTGCTGGGGCTTGACACCGCTAGGCGCCAAGGTCAAGGTGCTACCTGGCTGGATGTTTTCGCGGATGATGGAGACGTGGCGGTCCCGGTCTGGCCGCGTGTGCTCATGCCAGAAGCCAATGACATGGCCCAGCTCGTGGACAACGATGCCAAACTTGTCACAGTTCTTGCCGATTGAGATGGCCTGTGGGCCCCCGCCACGGCGACCCACGTAGGAGCAGCACCTGGAGGGCGGGGCCAGCTCAGGGGGGCGGTCCCGAGCTGGGGGAGTGCATCCACTCAGGGGCCGGGCGAGGCTGCCAGGGGGGCGGGGGAGCGAAGCGCGGGGGAGGGGCCTGAGCGCGGGATGCCCAGGCTATGTGCAGGGGTCATAGCCACATCCGGGCAGCTCCCGGGGCGATGTCCCAGGGCGGGGGAGACAGATGACGCAGTGTCAGGCACCACTGGGGCAGCAGCAGTGCCCAGGGCAGAATATGGGTTGGGGTGATGGCCGAGGGTGCGGTGCCCAGGGGCCCCTGCTCACCCGCAGGGCCTATAGGTGAATACAATATAGCTGTCCTCGTCTGTGCGCTCCAGGAAGGTGACACAGGTATGCTTCTCCCAGTGCCTCATGGCTTGCCGGAAGACTGCCCTCTGGCTGCCTGCCAGGATGAAGGGGGCCAGGTTGTCACAGTGTCCAGCTGGGCCCATTGCTAGAGTGTCAGCCTCTTGTTGGACAGGTACACAGAAGGTGCCGCTCCCACAACTACACAAGACCCGGCTGCCCCACCGCCCAGACCAGGCTGCTCCCCTGGCCTCCCCACATCACACTCACCTGTGAAGTTTCCCCCAATGACAAAGGGGATGACCCCATCGGGCCACACACGCTCCGGTCGGGATGTTGCCGCCCGCCGGCTCCGGGACCTGCCTCTCCATCTCCCACAGCTTCTCCTCTGCAGCTGCCCATTCGTGCTCTGGCAGTCGAAGGTAGAAGAATTCCCTGGGGTTGGAAGAGGAAGACATTGATAGCAAATGAATGAAGGGGTGGAGGGGGAAACAAATTATATAATCTAACCTCATTTGGGGGGATTCCATATTTGCCCACTCCCTAAAATTTATTTCTAACCCCCAAATCGACACCCTCAGCTCTCTCGTGGTTATCAGCGGACATGCACAGAGCAGGGAAGAGTGTGAGCCAACTGAGGAGGAACAAGGTGACGCTCTGCCTTCTCGTTGCAGCTCTCATACTGTCAATAATATCTTTTTCACAGCCTATTCAGGGCTACTTTTTTTGCATTTGGGGGCTTTTTATTGGTGATTTTGCTGTTTAAATGCCTCCCATCTGCCCTGATGGCGCTAAAGCATTGCCGTGCTGTGTTCCCGAGAGCTAGAGGAGTTTGACGGGCCTTATGGAGAACACGCATGTGTGTTCACGAGCTCCGTTCGGCCACGAGTCACAGTGCTGCTGGCCATGGCTCAATGTTAATGAGTCAACTATGTATTAAGTCAGGGGTCTTGAAACAGAAACACACACAAGACAGGGTCACATATTGATCAGTTGATGAAAATGATAGGACAAGAGGCTAGCAGGAACCGTACATTGTATTTCTCCTAGGAGTGATGAGTGGCTTAGGATTTGTGAATTCAGTGTCCGCAGTGACTTTATGGAAGAAGGTTATCCTATAGCTCTATGCATAACTACCACAGATAGCGAGCATTCACCATAACTGGAAAAGAAAACCATGGTGTACTAATTTCCTAGGAACTGTAGAGGGCTTGAGACTAGGAAATGTTCCCTTCTCCCCTAATAAAACTTCTTCCTTGTGGAGCATACAGAACTTAATGTCTTTTAGCGTTCCCAAATACACATTCTCCCGTGACACAGTAGCTCTCTGGGATGCACTGGGCAAGTGTCACTGTGTACATTTGACGGATGAGGAAACTAAGGCCAAAGATTTGCCCAAAGTCACCTGGTGGGTTCGTGGCGGGCCTAGGCGCTCCGACCCCTCCATTCTGCCTGTACCCTGTCTGCTGGTCCCCTCTCAGGCCAAGGAAGCCTTGCTAGTTATCGGGCCACCAAGTCACCCTCCAGTGCCAGCTGCTCTCTGGGGTTAGTTTGACCTTTACTCTGCAGCGGCCCGTACCACAGTCCTCCCTTATGCTGGACAGGGCAACTGCCTGGCCCCAGCAGAGCATGTGCAGAATGGACTCCAGGTGAGAATCCCCATCCCCGGCAGTGGGAGAGCACCCTGGAGGCAGCGCCATGTTCCAGAGCAGCGACAAGGCTGGACGGATCTGAAGCAGCCCGTGCCCTGACTCCTCCTCTTCTCTCACCCATTCACAAGGGCCAGGAGGGCGGCTAGTTGCTTGGGCCACACCCAGGAGTGAGAAGGACCCATCCCTTACCTTGAAAAGCTTTTGAGTCCAGGAGGGAAGATAGATGTATCAAAAAAACCCCAAAAAAACAAACACAAGCCACTGAAATATGGTTCACTGAGTGAGATACTAACGTGGTCAACAGAGAGCAGAGAGAGAGCAAATGGAGGTACAAGCATGCTGGGGGGACGGTCAGGGAAGGTTTCACCAGAGAAGCTCCGGAGATGGGCTTGGAAAGATGCGTAAAAGCTTGCAATGTGGGAGCACGAGGAGAAGCCAAGAGGGATTGGGGTGTTGAGCACAGAGCCTCAGATGTGGAGTGGGAAGGCTTGGGACCCTGTCCTAACTCTGTCACTGACCAGCTCTATGATCTTGAATAAGTCACGTTACCCCCGCGAGTCTTAGTTTCTGTATCTGCAAGGCAGGAGCTGTCCTGACACCTACCTTTGAAGGTGGCCGAAGACAGTTAAATTAGATAATGCTTTTGAAAGTCCTTTGTAAACTAAGCAAAAAGCATGTCAGTTCTTAGCTCCTGGGTTTGTCTATATTTGCTGCTCCTCTGGGGAAGGGATAAAGATATCCCAAGGGGAGACAAGCCATATGCTGGGTTCAAGCTCACAGACTCTGTCCTGAGAGGGCCTGGCTGGGAAACAGGGAGGTGCCTCGTTTCTCCAATTCTGGAATCCATTTCTGGGACATAGGAAGGCCAGCCTGTACCCAGTGTACCTGCGGTTTTGATGGAAGCCCTGTGGGTTGCCCGCTGCCTGAGATCCACAGCCTGCTGCTCCTGGAAGGCCCTCAGGTCCTCCTCATCCAGGGCGATGTCCCCAAGGAAGGCAGCTAGAGAGAAAAGAAGAGGCCAGGGGAGTTAATCCTTCTACCCAGCACTGACAGCCCCAACCCCAGGAGCTCCCCTATAGCAACTTTAGTCCTCAAATGTCTTCTGAGGAGGAAGGCAGTGGGGGACTGGCTTCGAGGATGCTTTGGGAGACTATGCTCACTTTGGAGCTGGGAATCCAGCGAAGCTGATACCCACCCCCCACCAGAGGAGGACTCGGTCATGTCACTTTTCCCATCACTCTGTAGCGAATACGTAGCAAGCACCTTCTGTGCACCAGGCACCACTGGAGTGATGAGCAAGATAGAAGAGGTCCCTGCTTGTGTAGAGCTAACCTTTTACAGTACACAAGTAAACAAACACTAAACTTGAGAATTCCCGATGGTGATGAGTGCTATGGAGAAAGCAGAAGGGAGTCAGGTAACAGAGCGTGACCCCGCGGGCCCATGACCTTGGCGCGCACTGCGCAGACGGTAGTCACTCAACCACTGCCCTTTCAGTTCAACGCAGGGGAGGATGTGAACAGGAACGGAGCCGGGAGGCATATTAGGGAAACCAGGACACATAGCGGGAGCTGCCCAGCTAGCGGGGAGAAGTTTAACCATTCTCAAGTGACTCCTATTCTGAGTCTCAGGGTCCCTTCTCTGCAGGAAGAAAGGCGGGGGGGACAGATCCCCTGAATAGGCCATTTTGATTTCTGGACCTGGGGAGAGATGTTGTTGGAGAGATGGGCTAACCGATCCGATCCGCCTGCCTTTTGAGAAGTTGGGAGCAGGGGGAAGCTGTAGAGCTGAGTGCTCTGGAAGAAGAGCCAGGAGCCCACGCTGGGCTAGGGGCGGGGGTGGGGTGGGGCGGAGGCTGNTCCCAAGTGCTACACAGGCCTCACGGCAGCATTACACAAATTGTTTTAACCTTGAGGCCTTGCACACAGGTTTCTCCACCCCAGATGGCCCGCTGGGTGGACACGCGTGTGCACACACACACACGCACACACACACTTCATCATACACAGGATCAGACACATGGTTGCATCCACAGCCATGCCCTCAAACACAGAGCTATGTGAGGCGCAGAGATATGCTCCCCCCACCAAGCGGTGCCTGCACCACCCTTGCAGGTGGAAGGCACTCCAGAATGTTTGTTCAAGTGAAGTATCACATCGATGTTCTTCCGGCCTGCAAACACATGCCCATAGACACACACTCTGATGCAACCTAGACCTGGATCGACAGAATGTGGGAGTCCCTCTAGCAGTTATCCAGGCCAACATTCCATTTTACAGATATGGAAACTGAGGCCTGGAAGGGAAATGGTCTCCCACACTGCTAGTCATTGGAGAGGCTGGATTTGTAACTCCGGCCTCCTGACTCTCCGGTCTAGCACTCATTGTATTCAAGTGCATGAGTGTCGTAGAGCCCATATTGTAAATACCTATACATGAAAACACTCACGTAGACACACACAGCCACACACACATGAAACACACAGTCACAGACAGTTCTAAAAAACACACACACACAAGCTCCAACGCACACAGACTAGCTGCAAGCCCTGAACCCAGTGAGCCGGTAATGGCAGCCATGATGACACCGCATGTAAAGGCTGAAATCTATGTGGTGCTTCCCAGTTGACAAAGTGCTCTCGCATTAACGAATTCATTGAATCCTGGCCCACTCAGGGCACGCCCCTTAAATCATGCTCCACCTGTGCATTTGCCTAGGCGTGTGCAAGTACAAACTCTTCGAGAGATAACCTTGTGGCTAGATTCCAGCCCACCTCCCTGACTTCAGAGATCAGAACACTTGGGCCTAAGAAGGGAAATGACTTGCCCAAGGTCACCAGCTGGTAAGTGGCCCAGAATCTCTTCTACCACGTGAGAAAGATTCTTTTCCATAAAACGTCACCACCGGTGGCCTTGGCTCAGCAATTGGTGGGCCGGCAACGGGAGACGTTTCTCAGCTGACACGCAAAGGGCATGGGATGAGAGATGCACTCCGGGAAGGCAATGCCAACATTCGTACAGGCGCACACATGCCACACGAATACCCTCACACCTTTACACGCTTTGCACCTCTGCACAGACACTGGCACCTCCAGGCCCACATGCCCATACCCACGGGCATCATCGTATACACATGTGGATGGACATTTGGACTCATCTTTGGATATCTTTGGACATCACAGCAAAAAGCAAAGTCTTTGTAGGCAGACAGACCTGTCTTTGAATCCCAGCTTGGCTCCTATTAGCTGACAAGTCACATAAACTCTTCTAAACCTCAATTTTCTCCTACATAAAAAGGAGCTAACAATAGAATCTGTCTCCCAGGATGACTGCATGAAATAACGCATGTAAATAAAGCACCAAGCACAGAGCCTGGAGCACAGGAAGCACCCACTAAATGGCCACTGTTAATATTACCCCCAAAACAGCCCCGTAAGCTCAAGATCAACTCTCTGCTTTCCAAGGGCATATCGGTTCACCCCCACTGGTCTCTGGGCTGAGTGAAGCCCCAAAGGGCTCAGAAGCAGAACCTCGAATTCCAAGTACAGAGGCCTCGGAACCATGCTGGCCTGTGAGACCAGGGCAGTGTGGGGGGCAGGGCAAGTGGAAGGCGGGACAGGCCGTAGGCTGGCCACAGAGCTCTTCTGCAGAGCGGGCGTCCTGTGGTGGGGATGTCATGGCTGAAGAATGTGTGGGAACAGAGGGGGGTGGGGAGACATGGGGTGGGCAGGGGAGCCTTCTGGCCAGGAGTTGAGTGCGAAGGCCCTGTCCATTTGGGATTCCCCCAGGGGGCAGCTAGGGAATCTGGATGCTGGAGAGTCCAGGACATCCCCCTTACCCGGAAGGAAGCCCTGGGGTCAGGGTCAGGGTAGTAGTTGTTTTCAGCACAGGATCAAAAGTTTGTTTTGTTTTCTGGCTGTAAAGCAGCCTGGAGCACTCACAGTCACTCCACAGCCAGGCTGGAGCAGGAGGGGAAAGAAGAGTAAGGTGGGCCTCACTTGCCCATCCTCTAGGGGGGCCTCTTGACTCCAGCGTCTCCTCCCCTGGGGCCGTGGCAAGGCATCCCCATCTGGGGAGAGGGAGAGGAGCTCACGGGGGTGATGGCGCCCCAATGCCATGTGTACAGGGCATATGCATGTCCTGTCACACAAATGCAAACTTCTAGCTGGGGGAGAACATACTCCAGCTCCCACAGACACACGCGTGTCCTTAATCACAGCTGTACGCTGCTCCACACGTGCGTATTTGTGCGAACCCTGACGTGTACTCAGGAGTACCCATGGGCACAGCTGAATGGACTCGCCCATAAAGCAGGGGTACACCCACAAATGTGCCCGAACACTCTCTTGACTGCTTCCCGGCGCAAGCCCTAGTGTTTGAACACACAAATAATTGCACGTACACATTTCACAGGCCATACCCCCCAAAGGAGAAGGGCACCCTTAGAAATGAATGGGGGGTTGGAGAGAGAGCCAGAGAGCCAGAAAGATTAGCTGATTCCCCTTGATATCCTTAGGAGGCCCTTAGTGGCCTGAGTGACACATTCTACACCTCCCTGTCATCCCCCAATATCTTCTCCCAAAATCTCTGGAGAAACTAGAATTATTGAGAATTCCTTCTTTCTGGGGAGTCCCATTGGTCCCCCTCCATCTGGAGCCCAGGGAGATTCTAAGTCTTTTCCTCCTCCCTTGGGGCACCTAAAAGAGAAGGTGACTCAGGGAGCAGGGGCGTAGATGGCTGGGTGACTCCTTCAGAGTGTCTGGAGGGGAATGTGGTCTGCCAAGGGAAGGGATGGCTTCTCAACCTTCAGAGCTTGTGACTGAGGCCCCTGGAAGTCCAAACCTGGGCCACAAGGCCCTTGGGGTGGGGACAGTGATGGGGGTTGGTGAGCTCTTCTAAGAGCAAACCTCTGAGCTGCCTGCTGGGGCGGAAGTAAGGTCCTCACTGGCTCAAGGGCTGTCACCATGTGCTTCTCTGCCTATGGGAGCAACTGTGTCTGGATTCCTGCCTTCTGGGTCTCTCCCAGAGCCCCGAGGGTCACTGCCAAGAGCTGGGAATCTCAGGAAAGGTCCCCCTTGATGGTTGGGCATCCTAACATACAAGAAATCAGGGCTGACTCGCAATCTCCCTGGGCGAGGGGGAGAGGAGACAGAGAGAGCTCATATGTGCACATAAGAGCCTGCACACCAGAGCATGAGCTTGCTGGAACCAACTCTTAGGACACACGTAGACCAACTCTGCTTCCCGCCTATTGTTCTAGTGTTGCCCAGAAGATCCAGGAAACTCTCCGGGGTATCAAGGGTCTTAAGTTTGCCTTCCTGCCCTCAATTTTGCCCTAACTCTGACAGCAACTGCAGGAAGAGGTAATCACAAATGAAGGGACCTGGTCATCCTGAACGGTGACCTAGGGGAGTTAACAGGGCTTCCATTCTTGGTCCTCCGTGTGCAAGGAGAAGAGGAGAGAGCTGGAAAGGGTCAAGGGAGCAGAGGTAAGCAGGCCTATCAGGTGCATCCAAGGAGGTAAAGCCAGGTGCTCCTGCCACCATCACGTCTAGCACCTGGATGGCAGGGCTCAGAGCGGGCAAGAGGACACAGCACCATGAACAGAGAAAAGAGCTTGGGGACCTGAGGAGTGAGGCTGCTGGTGTGGGGTCTTAGGGAGTCAGGGCGGAGGTAGGCAAGGCTGCACCAGTCACACCCAGGAGGGAGGCCTGATCTGACCCTGACTCTTGGCTTTGTCAGGCTCTCGGGCCCTCTCGGCCACCCCCAGGCCTGGCCCAGCTCCCCACCAGCCTCACTTCACCCTGGTGCACAGCCTTCTCCAGAGCCCTTGTTTGAAGTTCCAACTCAGCCAGCCCCACCCTAACATGAAATCTGAGACTGGGGATAGAGCCCTCAGCCTCCTGCTGCCTCCTCCGAAAATCACTCCAAATCCATCCAGGAGTAAAATACATCAGCTTGACTTCCTACCCATTCTTCAAGGCCTTCCCTCCTCCATGAAGAAGCCCCAAATCTTCTATGACCCCTGGTTCTCTGCCCCCCACCCCACCAGGACTGCAGAGGGGCAAGAAGCTCCTTGAGCCTTTAAACCCTTTCCTTCAAGGAGGCACAGAACACATCCTGGCTGGTGCGGTTGGTTACATCTGCACTCGTCTTGTCCCCTCCCGGACTGGAAGCCCTTTGAGGGCCGGGGCCACATCTTAGACTTCTCTGTATCTCCCCCAACATCAAGACCAGGGCCTGGCCCGTATTATTAGCATTCTGTCCATGTAGAACAGCTGAATGAGTAAGTGACACAAGCACAGGGACAAGGAGACACTCCCCTTTCCTGCAAACCCAGACTATTCCCTCAGAAAATAAAAATAAAAATAAAGTGAGAGTGTGAGGCACAGAAAACAGGGGAGTAGGCAGCAAACATTTATTAAGTGCTTACTGTGTGTTAATCTCTAGTAAGTGTTTTATATATGTTCTCATATTTAATCCTTACCACCAACTCTACAGAAAGACATATTATCAGTTCCATTTTACAGGTGAGAAAAGCAAAGTTCAGAGATGATAATTAACATTCCCCAGGCAGTAGAGCTAATGAGTTGTGGGTCCAGGATTGACAGCTTAGGTCTGCCTGCCTCCAAAGCCCAAGCTGCATCCACTTAGCCTCATGCCCACTCCAAGCCCAGGGAGAAAGATGATGGCTAATGTCTGGTTCTCCCACAGCCCAGCAAGGGTGAAGGAAGGCTGAGAGATATGACTTCTCCTCCCCCCACTGGAAGAAGGGTCTACCTTTCCTGTAGCTCGCTGTGATCCATCCACCCAAAGTGGGAGCCCAGAGTCAGGACTAGAGGGACCCAACCCCTTATGCCACAATACAGGCACTTCCAGAACTCTAGGGACTGGGCCACTACCCCTGACCCTGGCTGTTTGGAGACAGGCTGAAATCAGAGGCAGGAAGTTGAGGAAAGATTTTTGATGATATCTTATGGCCTGTGTGTTCTCTTGTCTCAGGCAGCCTGCTCAGGGTCATCTGATTAGGCAAATGGCCTGAGTGTCTGGCCATCTGGTCACTCCAGGGGCAAGACCCCTCTGGGCCCAGCAGGAGTGAAGGGGTTACATGGGGTCTTCATGGACAAAGAACACACACACACACCCACACACACACACACACTCCGGGGGCCCTGACCTCAGCTAATTAGCCTCCAGTGTTTGTGGAGTAAGAGAGCTGATACACGGTGTTTGAGTTCTCTGTGTTTTTCCCCTTCCCACCCCAACTTGGCCTTGGTAGGTAACTCTGGCACCTAAGGGCAGAGGCAATAATCCCCTCCCTGGCTGGCTTCTCGAACTTTGACAGCTGTCTCCTCTGTCCCAGAAGGCTGCTGTGTTTGATGGGGGGAACATGGGATACCCAGGGAGCATGACATCAGAGGATCCCTTGAAAAACTTTCTTTCACTTGGGCTGGGTGGGGGCCTCAGGAGACTTGCTCCTCGGAGATGCAGGCCTCCCACACCCCCTGGGCAGACAGATGTGCAGCCTGGGGGCAGCCCAGACAGGCTGGAAAACAGCAACGTCCTGGAGCCAGAGATGGGGGAGAAGGGAAAACTACACACACACACACACACACACACACACACACACACACACACACACACACACGAGTGTGGCCAGTAAAGTTTCCTGCAGGAGGAAAAGCCTCCTTGGCCGCAGGTTTTCCCCTGGACCCAGGGAGCTTTCCCCAGGAACCCTCTGGGAAGAGAAGGCAGCGGCAGCAGCTTCCACAAATAGCTGCAAAACTTCAGTCCTAAAAGTCCCCCAAACTCCCCCCTCCCTCTCTCCCTCTTTCTTTTGTTCCCCACTGCATTGCCAACCAGGCAGCTCCCGGCTTCCCACACTGGACTGTCCTCCCCCAACCCCAAACCCTAAGCAGCCCGCGCCTCCCCGCCGGGCCCGCCCGCGCCCCGGCCCCGGCTCCCCGGCCGGTCGGTGAGGTGGGGGGCGCCTACCCGCCTTGCAGGGGTCTTTGTAGTTGACGGGCTCCGAGTCGTCCTCCTCCCCCAGGTCATAGGTGTAGTCGGCCAAGTCCAGCGGCCGGCCCGGGCGCGGGAGCAGCAGCAGCCAGAGCAGCAGCGGCAGCGGCAGGCGGGCCACGCCGGGCATGCTGGAGGGCGCGGCGGCGGCGGCGGCGGC